>NC_060144.1:156127236-156430267 GCF_021461385.2 Schistocerca piceifrons | reverse complement strand
CAGAGTGTCTGGATATTTTGTTTTGCTCCACCTACCGCTTTGACTTAAGACCAAAATTTCTTAGGATTTTCTGCCAAGTCAGTACATAGAACTTTACTTTCGAATTCATTGAACGCCTCTCGCATAGCCCTCCTCACACTACATTTCGCTTCGCGTAATTTTTATTTGTCTGCAAGGCTTTGGCTATGTTTATGTTTGCTGTGAAGTTCCCTTTGCCTCCGCAGCAGTTTTCTAACTCGGTTGTTGTACCACGGTGGCTCTTTTCCATCTCTTACGATCTTGCTTGGCACATACTCATCTAATGCATATTGTACGATGGTTTTGAACTTTGTCCACTGATCCTCAACACTATCTGTACTTGAGACAAAACTTTTGTGCTGAGCCGTCAGGTACTCTGTAATCTGCTTTTTGTCACTTTTGCTAAACAGAAAAATATTCCTACCTTTTTTAATATTTCTATTTAAGGCTGAAATCATTGACGCAGTAACCGCTTTATGATCGCTGATTCCCTGTTCTGCGTTAACTGTTTCAAATAGTTCGGGTCTGTTTGTCACCAGGAGGACTAATATGTTATCGCCACGAGTCGGTTCTCTGTTTCACTGCTCAAGGTAGTTTTCAGATAAAGCACTTTAAAAAAAATCATTTCTTTTACTCCTTCCCCCACAACTGCATTCCAGTCGCTCATGACTATTAGATTTTCGTTTCCCTTTACGTACTACACTGACGTCCAAAATTAAAGCACAAACCGAAATTTTGCAAGGTTGCGTTTATTTTGACACAGAACTGTATAACCAGGTGATAGTAAAGTAGAAACAGTACAAAGAGTACAGAACGGAAATAACTTCAACATGCATAACAAACGTTTACACACACATTCCGACAAATGGTTAATGCGCCCAGTATGAGGTGCGACCACCTCTGCAGCAATACAGGACTGGCGAACGACAGAGTATGCTGTGCATGATTCCATCAGTCTCACATTGACACAATAACGCCCATTCTTCCTTCAGCGCTGCTCGCATGCCTTGAAGAGTGGTTGGTGGATGCTGACGTGATACAACCCGTGTCCCTTGTACATCCCAGACGTACTCTTTGAGATTGAAACTGAAAGAACGAGCAAACCACGCCATGCGTGAAGTATCTTCCCTTTCCAGGAAAACATCAACCATACCTACTTTATGAGGTTGAGCTTTATCATACGAAGCCTGGGACCATACAACCTCACAACAACCACACGTTAGGTCCCAATATCTCGTCACGATACCTGACAGCAGTTGAACCTAGCCGATTTAACCGCACAATTTCATGAAGAGGTGTTCGAGAGTTCAACATAATTCCTGCACACACAGTTAGGAATAATCCTCTATATCGGTCTCTTTCCACAATGTTTGTGTCCCGAAATCGTGTTTCACGTTCCCTGCAGATGTGAATCCGTGAAGAATCACTGTCCAGTCCAAATCGGGACTCATATCTGAAAAGAACATTGGTCTACTGATCGACCGTCCATGTGCCACGTTGACGGCTCCTCTGTAGACGTTACCTTCTTTGAAGACGCGTCAGAGGTACGTATAGAACAAAGGCTACTCTGCTGAAGCCTTCTGTACACCGTTTGCCTCGCTACAACACATCCAGTGGATACTGCGAGGTCAGATGCCAGTTGTCGTGCAGTACTAACGCGGTACCGTCGTTCCCTTACAGCCAAATAAGGGATCTCTCTTTCTGATGTTACGTGTGCTCGTCCCCGCCCTGGTCTTTAGGATACAGTTTCGATCTCTATAAACTGTACCCACATCAGAGAAACAACAGAACTATTCACATTAAGCCATCGGCCCACATCAGTTTGTCACTGTCCTGCTTTCATTTTTCCCATGCTCCTCCAAGTCAGGGAACCCAGTAGGCGTTTCTCTGTCATACTGCACTGTCTGTGACTGGGTATACAGCGATTATGGGTGTGGGACTATCCGGCAAACGCTCTCCCGTTTGACAAATGCCCTGACGTCACCGTTGGTGTGGTTGTTCGTTGACCGGAATGCCATCTTACGTGCAGCATACGATCGTACGGACACTTGCTGACAGTTATTATGATTATTTAGTGAATAAGACATAGGACAGGGAAATAGTTGTTTGTTGCTTTAATTTTGGACACTAGTGTAAATTATCCCCCCCCCCCTTGCCGGCCGGTGTGGCCGTGCGATTCTAAGCGCGTCAGTTTGGATCCGCGTGACCGCTACGGTCGCAGGTTCGAATCCTGCCTCGGGCATGGATGTGTGTGATGTCCTTAGATTAGTTGGGTTTAAGTAGTTCTAAATTCTAGGGGACTGATGACCTCAGTAGTTAAGTCCCATAGTGCTCAGAGCCATTTGAATCCCCCCCCCCCCCCCCCTTCCGCTCAACATTCTCACACACTTTTTCCATCTCTTCACCTTTTTTGGCGACGTCGGCGAATATGCCTGAACTATTGTTGTCGGTGTTGGTGTTATGTCTGTTCTAATGAGAGCGCCCCCCCCCCCCCCCCCCCGCCATGAACCATGGACCTTGCCGTTGGTGGGGAGGCTTGCGTGCCTCAGCGATGCAGATGGCCGTACCGCAGGTCCAACCACAACGGAGGGGTATCTGTTGAGAGGCCAGACAAACGTGTGGTTCCTGAAGAGGGGCAGCAGCCTTTTCAGTAGTTGCAGGGGCAACAGTCTGAATGATTGACTGATCTGGCCTTGTCACACTAACCAAACGGCCTTGCTGTGCTGGTACTGCGAACGGCTGAAAGCAAGGGGAAACTACAGCCGTAATTTTTCCCGAGGGCATGCAGCTTTACTGTGTGGTTAAATAGCATGGAGAGCTGCATCAAACCAGTCTCAGGACTGAAGACCACAACAACAACACTAATGAGAGCAACCTTATCGTTCAACTGTTCATAGTAACTCACTTTCTGCCCTATCTGCCTACTGATAACGAATCCTACTCCCGTTATATCATTTTCTGCTACTTTTGATATTAGCCTACACTCCTCTGAACAGAAACCTTTATCTTCATTTCATTTTACTTCACTGATCCCCACTAGATTGAACCTTAGTATTTCCCTTTTCTGCTTTTCTACCTTCCCTACCACATTCAAACTTCTAACGATTCATGCCTCAACTCGTAGAACGCTAGCGTTTCGCCGGTTATTCAGTCTCTTTCTCGTGCTCACCTGTTACTTGGCAGGCTGCTCCCAGAGATCCGATGGGGGCTAGTCCGGAATCTTGTGCCAATAGAGAGATCATCATGACAGTTTTTCAGTTGTAGGCCACATGACCTGTTGGTATCCATTATGTGTCCTTAATGCAGTTGATTCTGTTGCCTTCTACAGCCTTATGCTGCTGATCATTCCTTCACATTCTGGGGGCAGTATCCCACCTCAATCGCAAGAAAGTGCCCTGAACCTCCGTCCGTTCCTCTGCCCTCTTTGACGAGGCCGTTGGCAGAGCTAAGGTGACTTCTTATGCCAGAAGTCTTCTGCTGCCATTGCTGATAATTTTTATTCGAAATTTAAGCAGTGATGGGTTTCGAACTCAGGACTGAGGACATTTCGATTACTAATCGGAGACATTACCCCCAGACTACAGCTTCATCCAAGAGATGGAAGAACTTGGAATTTTGAGAAGTAATTCATAAGGATCCTCTTAATGGTGTTTAATAACCCCTTATTACAAAAGAAAATTTATACTTTTTACAGTATTTGAACAGTTCAGCGAGTAATTAAGAAAATTTTCATGTTGGTCACAAGAGTTCCCTCTTGTGGTCTCATCACTTAATTACACAACGTAAAAAAACCAATGAATATTAAAAAATACCTTGGCCCTATCATCACATTGTAATAACAGGCCTGGAGTGATTTCTCTGTCCTGGCTGGAGTGTAATGAGAGGTGGCAGTGAATCCACCTTTCGTTTAATTTTGTACTTTTACCAAATTATGCAGAGTGTGTTTTCGTTACCTTTGTTTTCTCAATTTTTAACATTCCAGGAGAGCGGATAGGGAAGCACAGTGGGTACTGAAATAAGTAAGTCTTGTTTTCATTTTCTTTCAGAATGGTTCAAATGCATCACACACATGCATGCCCGAGGCAATATTCGAACCTGGGACCGTAGTGGTAGCGCGGTTTCAGACTAAAGCACCTAGAACCGCTCGGCCACACCGGTCGGCGTCATTTCCTTTAAATTTCATGTACAGCATACCTCGTACCTGTAACTACCTCTTCTAAAATTTGATCACTTTTAGTTGGTATTAAATGGATGTATTTTTAAATGCGTGCAAGCTGATGGATTCAGGTGGCTCAGCTTTGTAGCAGGGATCTGGGAACAGCAGTTTATTTTAATGCTATTTTGTCAAAAACTGACGTCCTGAGCCCATGGCTGTGTAAAAAATATAGGTAAACCCTTACATAGAAGATAACAGCAGACAGCCATTTTTTGCAATGCTATTTATTTATTTACCGTTACCGAGAGGTTCATCCTCAGGCGGATAGTTCACGTCAAGACTTATTTTACATTAGCGAAAGCAAATATAAAATATATCTTAAAGTCAACTAGCCGTCTGAAGCTGAACCTGTCGGTTCGAAACCGGTAACAGCGCTATTTAAATAAATAAATGGCACTGTAAAAGGTGATTGGTTGCTGTTATCTTCTATGTAAGAGTCAACCTACAGTTTAGTTTAAGCTTCGAATCTTGCTGTAGGAGTTAGCTTGATGGGACTGTTATCTGCGTGGGCTTTCTTAACATGAAGCTGTACTACTGGTCAATTCAGACCCACGTGCAAAGAAGGCACTCATTCAAATTTTAGACATTGAATCGATGGAAAACTTTGTGCAAGAGTAACTTGGTATGTTCCTCTCCTCTGCTGCTGGAACATATGCCTCGTACCACCGAGAAATTCGTCTTGTTGAGTGGTCAGCTCGTACCTTCAGATTTTTACGGTCTCTTGCATAGAGGTGAGGGTCGCTGAATTTTGTATAGAGTTAGTCAGACACAGACAACCCTTCAGCTTTTCGCTCTATGAACTTTATGTGCTCATTTCATATACCGTCACCCCGCTTAAGCTTAATTTTCTTTCTGCTGCGAGGCACAAGTCAGTTTTCACGATTCAGCATTTACTGGACAATGGTAAATTTCGTCTTCGATTATCCTGTGCATGCATGAATCTTTGAGTGTGAGCACACAAACATCCATATTGCGTATCTTAGTCAACATATACCTCTCTGAATAATGATGATTAATATAATGACAAACATTTTACTCTTATGGTACCACAGTGTTAGGAATTTATATGTGCTGAATGTTTATATATGCTGGGTGATAAAACCTAGGGCTACATTCAGTTAATATTTCTAGGACTTCAGACAACTTGTTTAGTGTAGTTACAGAATGATAAGCACTGATTTGCTCAATTGGAAACTTGCAACTATGAAAAGTACATGTTACATACAAAAAGTACGTCCCATCGAAGAATCAGTTACCAATATTTAGAAGTTTTTGATTGTTTGTAAACAGCGGACCTTTTTTAGCTGGATATAATCATCTGGCATTTTTTCAATGACAGGATTGCTCGAATGAGCCCAGTGTCAGTCACTAGGAACATCTGAGTGCTGGCCCATTTACCCGAATGTTGGCGCGTCTTGCACCAAGACCATCATGACGGGATAAAGGAGCGACATTGAACGCCATATGCAAAGTTGAGTGTTATGACCAAATACTGTGGTAGATAATTAATTCAATTATGTGCAAAAGGTAGAACAACTGGTAGAAGCTGATCTGGATAAAGATCGATTCGGACTGTGGGGAAATGTCGGAAAACGTGAGGAAATTCTGGCCCAGGGAGTTATCTTAAAAGATAGGCTGAACAAAGTTTATAGCATTTCTAGATTTAGAAACTGATTTGAATGACGTTGACTGCAATTCACTCTTCGAAAATCTCAACTCTCGGGGTCAAAAATATGAAACGAAGTTTATCTCCAACGTGTATAAAAACCATACTGCAGTCTTAAGAGATGAATGACACAAAAGGCAGGCAGAGTGAAAGGACCAGGACTGAGGCGCATCCCCATTGTTACTCAGTCTGTAGACAGCAGAACTAGTGGTAAATGAACCTGAGGAAAAATAGGGAACAGCAGTTAAAATTCAGAGAGAAGATATTAAATCTTTCATGTTTGCCAATACATTTGTAATTCTGTTAGGAACGGCAATCGACTTGTAGCATCGTTGAAAAGAATGGATAGTGCATGAAGAAGAGGCAACCATATGGAAATAAATAAAAATGAAAGAAGATTAATGGAATATAATCAAATCAGCTGATGTGGAAGAATTAAGATAGGAAACGGGATGCTTAAAGTATTAGACGAGTATTAATGCTTAGTAGTAGAATCTGAGGACGGCAGATGTACGGAGGACTAAAAGTATGGGCAGAAAACAGCAACAAAACTTTTCTGAAAATGAGGAACTTGTTACAACGAATAAAAATTTACATGTTAAGAATTTTTTCCTGTAAGTGTTAGTCTGGAATGTAGCTTTCCATGGAAGAGAAACGAATATAATGAACTGTGCTAACATTAAGTGTTCTTTTGACGCTAAAGAAGGACGAAGAAGGTAAGATAGGTAAGTTGCGTAACTGATCAGGGAGTAGCGAAAAGTATACGGAAAAAAGAACTTTGTGTGTACTTTGGTTTAAGGAATAGATACACTTATTGGTTGAATGAAGAGACATGAATGTCTTGATACAGTATTCAGACTCAAACTACTATTTGGTTGGAGTGATTATGCAAAGGTAAAGACACTTACCTGAGGTGAACCACAGTGAAAGGCTGTACCATACCAGTCTTCTGAATGAAGTCTGTAATTATCAGGCGAATGTTGACAGCCGGTAAGGTGAAAGCAAATCACTAAAAGGCGTCTTAGAGATTATTCATGAGAAGAGACTTTTAAATAATGCGACTTACGAGAGGATATACAGAACACACCTGATGAATAACACATCGCTCAACCTCCTGGAAGGCCGCTTGAAAAGGAAACCCCAAGCATTAAAAATAATTGTCACTTATGGGAGGGGGGTTTCATCTTCACTTATTTTCTCTCACTCGCTTGTCAACCAAAAGAAACATTCCAGTAGGAGTAGAAGAATTTATCTGTTATTGCTGATGTCAGAGACCCTTGAAGTAATTACAATCTTCAAGTTCACATCCCTGATCACACAACATGCGGGTAATGTAACGTTGTCCACCTACAGTGGCAACCAAACACTTCAAACGAAATATTATTACAGCTCTTGTAGGGAAATGTTAGATGTCTTGTTTCATTGTAGAAAGCTACGGAGTAAAAACGAGCAAAATACCGATTTACAGAATGGCCAGCTAATCTAAAAAATGGTTCAAATGGCTCTGAGCACTATGGGACTCAACATCTTAGGTCATAAGTCCCCTAGAACTTAGAACTACTTAAACCTAACTAACCTAAGGACATCACACACACCCATGCCCGAGGCAGGATTCGCACCTGCGACCGTAGCAGTCCCGCGGTTCCGGACTGCAGCGCCAGAACCGCACGGTCACCACGGCCGGCAGCTAATCTAAACATAATGAGCTGGTGCATAAGTTCGTAGCGTTTTTCCATACATTAAGTACATAACACAGATACACATAACAGAAACTTTAGTTATAAATAATATACACGGTAAATGATGACAGCCAAAACAGTTGCAGGATAAAAATTTTATTAAAATTCTTGACCGAGGTTTCGGTATATATAAATATACCTTCATCAGAAGTAAAAAATCTAAAATTACATCATGCAATGGAGAGTAATAAAACAATTGCGCCAAAGGCGTCGTCAATAATTAAGACATAGTTCATAGGCGAAGTACTGGTGCTAACTGTTCGCATTGACCCTGTGCCTATAGTCATGTTGTACAAATGGAGATGATGTCCTAATTATTGACGACACCTTTGGCACAATTGTTTTATTAATCTCCATTGCATGATGTAACTTTAGATTTTTTACTTCTGATGAAGGTATATTTATATATACCGAAACCTCGGTCAAGAATTTTAATAAAATTTTTATCCTGTAACTGTTTTGGCTGTCATCCTTTATAGTGAAGAATTTCAACAGTTGCTGTTCCAGCCACGTTTAAAATCTTGAAATAAATAATATACTCTTCTTCACTACTTACAACAGTTTTTCAACGCTAGGTTATCGTTTCGATCACGCGAATACAAAAATCATGTGATTTAAGGCTCATTTTCATCCCGAAAGAAATATCCTTGATGGATTTTCGATAGACACCGGAAAAGTTGAAAATTTGAGGGCGCAAGGTCATGTGAATAAGGTAGGTGCGGAATGATGTCCCAGCCCCTGTGTAGTATTTCCTGTCAGTCTGGCAGAATGCGGGTGAGCGCTATCGTCGAGTAGCACCAGTTCGCACAGTCCTCCTTAAAACGGGAAACCCGTTTTCTTACCGTTGTGCAGGTTTGCATGTCTTTGCCTGTCGACAGGTTTGTGGCGGTCCATGGGCTGCGTGTCATGTGGAACTTCTTTGTGTCTGTCCACTGAAATAACTGAGTAGGTGAAACTTCTTTGTGTTTACTTAAACTGCTGACTGCAACTGAACCTACTGTCTCGTTACTTATTTTTATCATTTCAACACTGACCTACGGAATTTTCCGTGACAAAGACAAACTTAGTAAAATCATTTATTACCAACAATATACAAGCCCTACGCAATCTGACTGTTATACAATGACAACATGACTTCAAATAATTAACACAAAAGAATGGCCCTGGATTGGAAGAAATCCTAACAATACTTTTTCATAAGTCACTTACCTCACAGAAAATCTGCATAACACGATCTACAGCAATTACAGCAAGCAGCAACTAATGCCAGCTAACAAAAGCTTCTAACTACTACGGACTCTAACTACTAGAAGGCACATGGTTAGCAAAAGGAAGATTTTGATGAAGATCAAACAGCGTATTTAGCAGATTTTACGTTATTCATGTGACATCCAGTTCCAAAAAATATATAGTCGCCAATAATTCTACTACCCAAACATTACCAACTACATCCATCATCATTTTACAATATAAGTCCTACCAACAATGAATCTCCACGAAGGACACATGTCCAAGCCGTCCGCTCGCTAACTGCTAGTCCGTCCAAGCATAGAGTCCCTTACCGAGGTAGCAGAGTGCTCTCAGAGATATTAATTACAGTCTATAGCGCAACCAACATACCGGGTGATGAAAAAGTCAGTATAAAAACTTAATAAACCACGGAATAATGTAGATAGCGAGGTAAAAATTGACACAGATGCTTGGAATGACATGGGGTTTAATTAGAATTAAAAAAAAAAAAACAAAGTTCACAAAATGTCCGACAGATGGCGCTGGACAGCAAAACGTCAGTGACTGCGCATGACAATCGTATATAAAAGGAGCTGTAATGACAGAGAGATCCCCACTCCCTGGCACGTCTGCTCAGCACCCCCCACCCCTCTTATCGATCCTCATCTTCCGTTAGCTCCTTTCCCCCCTCCCCCTTCACTTTTCCTCTCCTTCTCCCCCCCCCCTTTTTCCCATCATCTGACCAGTTTCCCCCCACCTGCTCTCGGGTGTGGTATGTCATATTTGTGCCACCTTTTTAGGGCAGTGTTTAAGTGAGTGTTCAGTGTTGTGCGTCTTTCCACAGTGTTGCGAACAGAAATCATGCTGTCGCTGGGTGTGCTTTTTATATCTCTTGCGAACAGAACCCAGACTGTCGCCGTGTTTTTTAATTGTCTGTCTATTATTTTTCTGCTTCCTGTGTATTTTATTAGCATCATCCACCCTGTGTTTTATGTTTTAAGCTCCAGAATTTTCTGCCATTTTACCTTTAAGTCACCGATTTTATCGCCAACTGTTACTATTTTTTTTATTATCTTCATCTTCTTAAAACAAATTCTGTAGGCTGAAGAGCGGCGTAATAAACTGCTCCCAGCCCGCCCCCTTTAGAGGGAATCGAAACTCAATAAAGGGACAAAAAAAAAAAGACAGAGAGAATCAGATGCGTCAGCAGTCGCAGCATGTTGACGTTACCTGAAAAGGCGCCTTTAGTGAAGCTGTATTATCAGAATGGGGAATGTGCTAGTTCAGCGTTACGATCCTATCGCCATAGGAAGGGGATTCGAACGGGTAAAGGTCCGTTGACAAATGCAGCAGTGCCGAGAATGATTTCGAAGTTCGAAGCCACGGGTTGTTTAGACGATAGACACCGTAGTGGCCGACCGAGCAGAAGGCTTAATGCTGCTGAGACAGATCAGGAAGAAATGGAGACTGTAGCGGGTTAATTTATGCACGGGGAAGTCAACGCTCGTGCAGTCGCACGTCGCACCGGCATTCCGTACACTACTGTTTGATTGGCACTGAGGCGTACCCTCCGATGCTATCCGTACAAAATCCATCGGCGTCATGAACTGTTACCTGGCGATTTAGTGAAGCGGAGGGCATTTGCGGTGTGGGCGTTTCAAAAGATGGCGGAAGATGACCATTGGTTGAGTAGATTGTTGTGGACCGACGAAGCTCATTTCACGCTCCGAGGGTCTGTCTACGCCCACAACTGCAGAATTTGGGCTACCGAAAATCCTAGAACTGTCGTGGAAACTCCATTGCACGACGAGAAAGTCACGGTATCGGTAGGATTTACCACATCTACCGTTATCGGGCCTTTTTTCTTCGAGGAAATGGATGATTCTGGTTTTGTAACTGCTACCATGACGAGTGCGAGGTACGCCGATATGTTACAGAATCGCATCATTCCCAGCCTAGCTGATAAACACCTACTGGAACGTACGATGTTTAGGCAGGATGGCGCTCCACCCCATGTTGCCGGACGCGTGAAAGATCTCTTGCACGCGTCGTTTGGTGATGATCGTGTGCTCAGCCGCCACTTGCGTCATGCTTGGCCTCCCAGGTCCCCAGACCTCAGTCCGTGCGATTATTGGCTTTGGGGTTACCTGAAGTCGCAAGTGTATCGTGATCGACCGACATATCTAGGGATGCTGAAAGACAACATCCAACGCCAATGCCTCACCATAACTCCGGACATGCTTTACAGTGCTGTTCACAACATTATTCTTCGACTACAGCTATTGTTGAGGAATGATGGTGGACATATTGAGCATTTCCTGTAAAGAACATCATCTTTGCTTTGTCTTACTTTGTTATGCTAATTATTGCTATTCTGATCAGATGAAGCGCCATCTGTCGGACATTTTTTGAACTTTTGTATTTTCTCGGTTCTAATAAAACCACGTGTCGTTCCAAGCATGTGTGTCAATTTGTACCTCTCTATCTACATTATTACGTGATTTATTCCGTTTTCAAATTTATGCTGACTTTTTGATCACCTGGTACAAACATATAAACAGGCTACTTACATATGCAAAGGAGAACAGCAGCGGCAGCCAGGACGGTGGTTACATGGGGGACCACGGGCCGATAAAGTGTATAACAAATATGGCTACGGCAGTGGTGTTCTCTAAGTGACGTATAAGTTTGCTGTGGAGATTTTGAGTCACTGCCATCAGAGAGAAACGAAGACCTTGTAGCTTGGAGATGATGGTACATTAATTTTGATGAAACATGGTGATGGAAGTACCTTCCCCTTATGTAGTGCAGATGGGCCTAGTCGAGGAACTGTATGTGGTACATCTTGTAAGTAATTCCATATTGAAGGGAATTTACTGCTGTGGACTGGCATTATTCATTGCTTGTTGTCACTGTGTTTTACCCCAAACACACGGGCAGTATGGCTGGTCTTTGCCTTGTGGACACCTAAGCAATATAGAACTTAAATAACGAAATGGATGTTATTGCTGATTATTTACCTATTCGGTTAGTGCGTATGCTGTGGTGCGAGTATAAAGTCTGCACTGTGGTGATGTGGGGACTGGGTTACAATGCATTGTTAGTATCAAATCGTTATCACCTAACTGTGGAATGCTAACCGTGTTATCGGACATCACGTGGACTTTTCTGTATCTTGTTGGGCAGCGGGAGCTGCACTGTATAGTATCGGTATTTCAGATGAATCTTAGGTAAGGTAAATACCAGTTATCTGTGTGGCCATTAATCACAAAGGCCCAAACGAGTAACGGCTGTTAAATGAGTGGAAATGCACCACGCTGGTGACGAAAGATGCAGTTGCATGAGCCACTTCACTGATGCTCGCAGGTTATGTAAATGTTCGTTTTATACTTTCATTTCCTAAATTAATGTGCTCTTAGCTTTATGAACGAGTGAATTAGATAGTAGTTTTGAATTTAGTAATACTGTCGCTGGTGTCAGGTTTTAGTAATGCTGTTACTCGTATTGAGTGAAAATTTTGAAATAATGATGCAAGGTGCCCTCTGCAGAAAATTGTAATATAGAGAGGAGGGTACTTAGAACGACTGGAAGTAAATGAAAGGTTCACATTAAAATATGTGTTAGAATAATTCTGAGTTGGGCTCGTTTTGGAGCCATATATGTGGTGTATATGGTGTAGCTTTCGAATTTAAGTGGAGCTGAAGCATCATAAACTTTAATGTCTGTATGTAACGGCTTGTTGCTGCTCCGGACCCTAATCGTAATACGTTCTCTATGGAGGTTTTGTTTTGAGTGTTTCGATAACATACTAGTTAAATATAATATTACTGTTTTAATAAACGCCATTCTGTACTCATATCACGTATTTAATTTGAGTACCACGGAACATCGTGCTCTGTCCAATGCCATTATTCCCATACTGGGCACAAATGTTTCTGGCGGCCTCCACTGCTTTCACTCCTCCATTCAATTCAAAGAGAAGAATCTGTCGGAAAGGTTCCGATTTCTCCACTTGGCCTCCATTTTCTAGTGTCTACAGCTCCACTCACTATCTCCAAATGAAGAAATGACAATATGTAAACTCAAAAAGCAACAGTGAACTACAAATACAAAATAATCTCTGTAAATAAAGTCATAGCAACGGGATTGCCAACATCCAAAGCAGAAACGCTACCATCTTATGCTCCAACCTAATATCATATGGATCCCTTAAAAAAAAAAAATTATTTCACAGCTACCGGGCG
The DNA here is from genome assembly GCF_021461385.2 of Schistocerca piceifrons. Classification (NCBI taxonomy): domain Eukaryota; kingdom Metazoa; phylum Arthropoda; class Insecta; order Orthoptera; family Acrididae; genus Schistocerca; species Schistocerca piceifrons. Next base: position 156,417,154 of record NC_060144.1, on the reverse strand, counting down.
TATATTACACCCTTCCAGCGTAAGTTTCCGCATTGCCTACGTGCTTGGGAACCGCAGGCCTAACTTCACACGACGTCTCTTCTTCGTTGCTGAAGTAAACATCTTGCCACTCTCTCCGGCATCCTGCTGAATAAACTAGTCAGCAGAGGACCAATGGGTAACGTGCGAAACGAGTCGTGCGTGTGGTCGCTGAAGTGCCTTACCGGCAGGGCGCAGTGGCGTTTCTCTCGCATTACCGTCTGCCACCCTGGTTACAGCAGTTGTCCAGCATCATTTTAGTTTTAGTGTAGTCCAGGAGAGATTGCACCCCTCCTTCCGTTTTTAACGCGATATTTGCTAACATTTTATATGAGCACCACAACTGCACTATATGATCAAAAGCTTCCGAACACCTGGCTGAAAATGACTTACACGTTTGTGGCGCCCTCCATCGGTAATGTTGGAATTTAATATCGTGTTGGCGCACCCTTAGCCTTGATGACAGCTTCCACTCTCGAAGGCATACGTTCAGTCAGGTGCTGGAAAGTTTCTTGGGGAATGGCAGGCCATTGTTCACGCAGTGCTGCATTGAGGAGAGGTATCGATGTCGGTCGGTGAGGCCTGGCACGAAGTCAGCGTTCCAAAATATCCCAGAGGTGTTCTATAGGATTTAGGTCAGGCCTCTGTGCAGGCCAGTCCATCTCATGGACTTTATTTTCGTGTAACCATTCTGCCACAGGCCGTGCATTATGTACAGGTGCTCGATCGTATTGAAAGATGCAATCACCATCCCCGAATTGCTCTTCAACCGTGTGAAGCAAGAAGGTGCTTAAAACATGAATGTACTCCTGTGCTGTGGTAGTTCCATGCAAAACAACAAAGGGTGCAAGTCCTCTCCATGAAAAACACGACGGCACCATAACACCATCGCATCCGGATTTTACTGTGGGCACTGCACACGCGGGCAGATGTCGTTCACCGGGAATTCGCCATACCCACACCCTGCCATCGGATCGCAACTTTGAGTACCGTGATTCGTCACTCCACACAACGTTTCCCCACTGTTCAATCGTCCAATGTTTACGCCCCTTACACCAAGCGAAGCGTCGTTTGGCATTTACCGGCGTGATGTGTGGCTTATGAGCAGCCGCTCGACCATGAAATCCAAGTTTTCTCACCTCCCGCCCAACTGTCACAGTACATGCAGTGGATCGTGATGCAGTTTGGAATTCCTGTGTGATGGTCTGGATAACTGTCTGCCTACATTACGACCCTTTTCAACTGTCAGTCAACAGACGAGGTCGGCCTGAAGGCATTTATGTTCTACGTATCCCTTCACGTTTCCACGTCTTTATCGCATCGGAAACAGTGGACCTATGGATATCTAGTAGTTTGGAAATCTCACGTACAGACGTATGACACAAGTGACACCCAATCACCTGACCCCGTTTGAAATCCGTGAGTTCCGCGGAGCGCCCCATTCTGCTCTCTCACGATGTCTAATGACTGCTAATGTCGCTGATATGGAGTACCTGGCAGTAGGTGGCAGCACAATGCACCTAATATGAAAAACGTAAGGTTTTGGGGGTGTCTGGATACTCTTTATCACATAGTGTATGTAATTGTCTTCACTGATGGGTCTACACGGGGGTACTTCGTTGGATGCTTTGTTGTTTTCTCGGGCCGTTTCCTCAAGGTGAGACTGCTCCAACACTTTACTGTCTTCGACGCAGAATTCTATGCGAGCTTGTGGGCACTGGAACAGATAAGACGTTCTTCCATAACTAAACTTTTTACCCGATTCCATTCTCTGAACGCATTCACTGTCTACCAACAGAGGAAGTAATCCAGAATATCCTGGATACCTCCTCCAACTACACCGACTGGGGAAGAATGTGTCGTTCTGTTGGGAATCAGGGCACATGGGCATTGCGGGGAAGGAATATCGCAGCCAAGGAAGCGTGTAATGATCCTCATTTATTTCAGTGCGTCAGCATGCTCTCTGTTTGTTGCTGAGATCCAGCGTCTTGCGTCGGTGGAAGAATGAGTGGCTGGAGGTGACAGAGAATAAGCTCCGTCTAGTAAAGCCGACAACGCGGCAGTGGCAAACCCCTTTCCAGCCACGTCGATGGGGCGAAGTCCTCCTAACTCGTCTTCGCACAGGCCACAGCAGGGCTCCTTGCTCCGGCGAGAACAGCCTCCAATGTGTGGTGTTTGTGGAGCACAGATCACTGTGCGCCACGTTTTATTGAACTGTGTTTTTTATCCGACCAGCCATCCGCGGCGTATGTGGCGACGGATTTGCCCCATATTTTAAGTAAAGTTCAAGTGAATGTAGTTCGAGTTTTACGGTTTTCTGAACTGTCGAATATTTTTATCCGAGATTTTAGGATTTCAGTGTGTAAACATGGTGACTGTCTCACCCATGCTTTTATAAGAGATCAGCCACTGATATTGGCCTGTGCCTTTATTTTTGCTCCTTCGACTTTTTACTTGTCTTTTAATCTCACGTATAGCTATTTTCACTCTTTCCCTGTTGTTTTGGCGCATGTGAGATGGAGTGATTGTGTGGTCGATTCGAGTGCATGAGCGTGGAACAATCTCCGAAATTTTAGCTACATTCTATTGTTTTAATGAGTGTAAGGGCTCTGATAATCTCGCCTTTCAGTGCCCATAAGCTCCAAACACAAATACACACACACTGTCGGAGCGGATGGCTTCGTGCCATCCGCCTCTGGCCATTTCGCCAGGGTAGGCCACTGACACACAGATGTAAGCCGCTTCCCCTCACGCTTCCTATTCCTTTATTTTATAGAAGCCGCACCTAGACTGGGCAAACTATACTTACACCCATGTAACCTGTCATTGAGAAAACATCCAAAGTTGAAGTCTTTCCGTTTCGCCACTTCCCTTCCGGCGTTCACCCATCCTGTTCCACATCCTATACACCCAACAGGTTTCTGTGTAGCCTGTATGTCTTCCGCATTTACCACTCTCTTCTGCGCTATAACACTCTTCACACACTTTTGAAATTAACACTCAAACGTTCCCACAATCTGCATCTACCGCCGACAGTTCTCGACAGAAACTGGCGTCATGCCACACAGTCTCGCATTTGTCTTTACATGAGGCACGTCCTCCACTGAAACAGAACTGCTGCGACGCGCTTGTACGCTGGATTACCAATGCTAATGTTTCCCTGCGTGTTGCGCTACGAAAACCAGCCTCGGGGAATGAGATACGTATCTCAGCGTCTCAGAATGTGGAACAAACGAATTCACGTCTATACCTAGAGGCAATACGGCGTTGTTCGTAGGAAGGTAGTCAGTGGCTTCGCTCTGTACATCTGCATATAAATTGCAGCTACTGTACATTCGTTTATGACGCAGAACAGCGTTTCAGAATGTCCTTGTCGTTATTATACATGTAAATTTTGTGGGGATTTGACGATACGAACACCACACTAAAAATATACCCAACGGGTAACGAATGTGTCGAAGCATTGTCGAGTCTAGTGATTGTTGCGAAGAGAGAATATTAGCTATCTGATACTAAATATCTAGAGACCTACGGCATGTCATAGAACCCGGTTGCCACATGTTATTAACCTTCCCACTAGCAACAAAAGAAGGGTGGACGAAAATCTGCACTACTACACGCAGACCACATCACCCGAAATGCTCGACTTCTGCACAGCAGCGCTGGAATGTTGTAATTTTCTGTGCAGTGCCATACTCCTGCCATAGAATTGAAAGAAACTGCACCACATATAAAACTAACACACCGAAAAGTCTTCCTAGTAACGCAAACACTCGAATAACGTCGACAAAACACAAAAGAAAGATTACGGTGCAAATGTCGTGCGTGATTATAAACATACAAGTGAGTAATTTTTGGGCTCTGGTAACCTTATACAGAATAGTAGATAACTGGGCAGGAAAGGATGACAAGCAATTGACAAACATCGAGGGAAATTTGGTCTCCAGGCCTTACGCTCCATTCTCTTGCCTGCAGTCATTATGAGCAACTTAAGTATTCGAAGCAAATGAACAAAACACATACTGAAAATTACTCAACAAGAGAAAATCATTCAGTAGTTTGAGCATAAAAATGACCGACTTTAGGAACCTTATACAGAATAGTAGATAACTGGGCAGGAAAGGATGACAAGCAATTGACAAACATCGAGGGAAATTTGGTCTCCAGGCCTTACGCTCCATTCTCTTGCCTGCAGTCATTATGAGCAACTTAAGCATTTGAAGCAAATGAACAAAACACATACTGAAAATTACTCAACAAGAGAAAATCATTCAGTAGTTTGAGCATAAAAGTGACCGACTTTAGGAACCTTATACAGAATAGTAGATAACTGGGCAGGAAAGGATGACAAGCAATTGACAAACATCGAGGGAAATTTGGTCTCCAGGCCTTACGCTCCATTCTCTTGCCTGCAGTCATTATGAGCAACTTAAGCATTCGAAGCAAATGAACAAAACACATACTGAAAATTACTCAACAAGAGAAAATCATTCAGTAGTTTGAGCATAAAAGTGACCGACTTTAGGAAACAGGATGCACTGGTGCAAAATACACTCATGGAAATTGAAATAAGAACACCGTGAATTCATTGTCCCAGGAAGGTTTATTGACACATTCCTGGGGTCAGATACATCACATGATCACACTGACAGAACCACAGGCACATAGACACAGGCAACAGAGCATGCACAATGCCGGCACTAGTACAGTGTATATCCACCTTTCGCAGCAATGCAGGCTGCTATTCTCCCATGGAGACGATCGTAGAGATGCTGGATGTAGTCCTGTGGAACGGCTTGCCATGCCATTTCCACCTGGCGCCTCAGTTGGACCAGCGTTCGTGCTGGACGTACAGACCGCGTGAGACGACGCTTCATCCAGTCCCAAAAAATGCTCAATGGGGGACAGATCCGGAGATCTTGCTGGCCAGGGTAGTTGACTTACACCTTCTAGAGCACGTTGGGTGGCACGCGATACATGCGGACGTGCATTGTCCTGTTGGAACAGCAAGTTCCCTTGCCGGTCTAGGAATGGTAGAACGATGGGTTCGATGACGGTTTGGATGTACCGTGCACTATTCAGTGTCCCCTCGACGATCACCAGTGGTTTACGGCCAGTGTAGGAGATCGCTCCCCACACCATGATGCCGGGTGTTGGCCCTGTGTGCCTCGGTCGTATGCAGTCCTGATTGTGGCGCTCACCTGCACGGCGCCAAACACGCATACGACCATCATTGGCACCAAGGCAGAAGCGACTCTCATCGCTGAAGACGACACGTCTCCATTCGTCCCTCCATTCACGCCTGTCGCGACACCACTGGAGGCGGGCTGCACGATGTTGGGGCGTGAGCGGAAGACGGCCTAACGGTGTGCGGGACCGTAGCCCAGCTTCATGGAGACGGTTGCGAATGGTCCTCGCCGATACCCCAGGAGCAACAGTGTCCCTAATTTGCTGGGAAGTGGCGGTGCGGTCCCCTACGGCACTGCGTAGGATCCTACGGTCTTGGCGTGCATCCGTGCGTCGCTGCGGTCCGGTCCCAGGTCGACGGGCACGTGCACCTTCCACCGACCACTGGCGACAACATCGATGTACTGTGGAGACCTCACGCCCCACGTGTTGAGCAATTCGGCGGTACGTCCACCCGGCCTCCCGCATGCCCACTATACGCCCTCGCTCAAAGTCCGTCAACTGCACATACGGTTCACGTCCACGCTGTCGCGGCATGCTACCAGTGTTAAAGACTGCGATGGAGCTCCGTATGCCACGGCAAACTGGCTGACACTGACGGCGGCGGTGCACAAATGCTTCGCAGCTAGCGCCATTCGACGGCCAACACCGCGGTTCCTGGTGTGTCCGCTGTGCCGTGCGTGTGATCATTGCTTGTACAGCCCTCTCGCAGTGTCCGGAGCAAGTATGGTGGGTCTGACACACCGGTGTCAATGTGCTCTTTTTTCCATTTCCAGGAGTGTATATACAAAGTTTATATATGAGAATAAATAAAGTTCGTGAAAACAGTGAAAAAAAATGTAACTTACTGTTAGAGATAAAGCCGCTCTTACTTCGATGCATACTCGATGTAGTAACACCAACGTTTCTCTGCAGCCATAAATAGTTCCGCTGGCTAAGGACATTCAGTCAGTAAAGACAACAAATCAGCGGATATTTGGCTTAAGGAGGCCATTCGCGACTAAGAAATTATTATGGAATACCAGCTACCAACTCCCTACGATAAATCAGAGACTGAACCAGGGAAATGCAGAACAAGCATGTCAGCAAATCCTTCAGAAGTCGGGGAAGATCTTACACACAGTCACTATCTTCGTTTCGAGTACGCCACTAGTTGGAGAACTATCGGTGTTCAGGTAACGGCAGAACGTCCATGGCATTCTTCTGCTTCAGTCATGGGTATTTTGAAACCAGTTCAGTCGCATCAGTCTTACGTCATCCTCACTAGATGAGTGTAGGGAAGAGATGACCAGTACTTCTCGACCCTTCTATCATCGTTATTCCATAAATGATGTAAAGTAAGATATGGTGTACAGAACTGTTATGTCCATCATAACAACAGAATAAATTTGAACGTTCACAGATTTTTATTAACTTAGAATGATAACAGATGGAAGGTTTTTCTACTTATTTTAAGTCGAGCTGAACATCCGTATTTAATGTGGAACTGCTACAGATGTGCCAACAACGTTGTGTGGAATTTATAAGGATGTGATCTGACTGTTTTTTCAGTTCTCAGTGTAACAGCGCTGGATGTAAGGTGCCTTCTCATATCCCGACAGAAATAAATGGAAAATGTCTCTGTTTCCTGTGACATACGTGAATATAGTCACGTGTCTTTATATAAAATAAAGTATCTGAAACGTGGATGATGAGCAGTAAAGACAAGAGGCTTTTGAAAAAGTATTGAATATTTTCTCGAAGAAAGATCTTTGTGCCACAATTTGACTTACAGGGGGATAAACTGACAGAATACATCCTGAGGCTGCATGAAGACAAGGGCTTGAATATAGTCATGTGGTTCGAACGGGTTAATGTTGGAGTGGCAATGTAATGATGGACTAGAGATGCAACGTACCAGTTTTCGGAACGGAGCCTTCACATATACGCGAATACTGATACGCAATGAGAATAAACAATAATGAAAGATATGTTTCATATATAAAATCAGTTACCAGTGTAACAGCGCTGACTCTAAGAGAGCTTCTCAGATGCCGATAAAAATAATTACGTTGAAGATGTCTACTGAAATGTATCTGAGTATTATCATTTGCATGTATTTTAAACCAAATTCGTGGCTAAATTAAATGATTCTTGGTTCTGTGAAACAGACACATAATCTTGAAACTGTAATTCGTTTTATAGAGTTAGCAGTGTCTGCAGAGTCTTTCCTAAACGCGAGTGGAATGCAAGCTATGGAGGATAATTTCAGTCGGCAAGTGACTTTTATCGGGTAAAGAGAGTACAGACAGCTGCGGAGGGCCACTGAAATTTAATCCTGGTATCCAGTCTCCTGAAAGTGGTCTTTCTGTCAGGAGCTCGAAGCGAAATTACTTCCCACCTCCTGGCATGACTTGGCGTCAAGTCCTCCAAGAGGTGAGGCAACAGAAAAGTAATTAGACAGGATCCGTGCTGGTGTCACAGGGGTTTCTAACAAAAGAAGTTCGTAGACGTTTCAAACTCACAGGAACTCAGAGGTAGAGAGAAAGCACAGCGTTGGCCTTGTATTATTTACGTCTAAAAAGCTCCCCTGTGAATTATTTACCGTTTCACACAGTAAGTTTCCATGAAATATTCTCGTGATTCATCGTAATGTCAGATACTTCTTTTACTAATTTCTAGAACGTTCAGCAAATTAAACCTAAGTCCCATACGCCTTACTAAAATTATATTTTATTTTCTCATTGATGTAACATTCCGATACGTCGGTTATCAACAAGCTATAGAAACTACTGCACGCACAGTACTTGGAATCTGTGTTACTTCTTTCATTCTACGTCATGTGCGAGTTTTATACAAGCTGTCGCACCACGTTAAAAGAAAACCGATAGACTAGGTGAAATACCTGTACTATCGAAGAATTTGAACTCTCTTGCACATTACTTCTACAAATATATGACAGAGGGAGATGGCGCAGTGGTTAGCACGCCGGACTCTCTTGGGAGCCCAACTTTGTGGCCGAGCGGTTCTAGGCGCTTCAGCCTGGAACCACGCGACCGCTACGGTCGCAGGTTCGAATCCTGCCACGGGCATGGATGCATGTGATGTAATTAGGTTAGTTAGGTTTAAGTAGTTCTAAGCTCTAGGGGACTGATGACCTCACATGTTAAGCCCCATAGTGCTCAGAGCCATTTTAACCAATCTTATTTTGGAGGACGATGGTTCAAACTAGCGTCTGACCATCCTGATTTAGGTTTTCCGTTATTTCCCTACATCGCTACAGGCAAATGCCGGGATGATTCCTTTGAAAAGACATGGCCGGTGTCCTTCCCCATACTTCCCTAATCCGAGCTTGTGATCAGTCACTAATGACCTCGTTGTCGACAGGACTTTACTCACTAATCTTCTCCTTCACGGATAGATGTACCAGCCTAGCCCAACCAGAACAGAGCTTCCGCGATTCCTGTTAAGCAACATCTGGCCGTACATTTTGAGAACTTCTTTCTCACTTACAGTAAAATTCCAACATACCCCGGTGTGACCCTGAACACAGCTTTCCGCTACGGACCTAATAAGGAACAACTTTCTATAGCCCAGCAGTGTGGCTCAATAATGCCCATACAGGCAACATCTTGGATTTTAAAATCCGCATTTACCTACTGGGGCCCCCACGCGTAGTCACTCTCACACCGCCCACAAAGACGACAACATAGTCTTATCATAAAACAGATTAAAATAAAAAGTAATCCTTTTCTGCCAGCTCAGCAGCTGTCCGAACGTAATTGGTCGTACTGTTCTTCAGAGGCGCTCCGTACTTAAAACCCAGGTGACTACTTGCCGATAGTTTTACTGACACCTAAACGAGAAAAAAATGTGGGCAGAACTCTCGCCAACATGTGCCTATGATCTTTCTTTTATCACCAAAAAAACTCCAGGACTTCGACATACTCTGGGAAATGCGGGCCTGCCTCAACGGAACTACAGAAAATTATGGCAGTTGTGCTGACATGTTCTACAAGCGCTTATGAGGAATACGGCCTTCACATGAGTAGCATTATGTGTTTACAGCAGGACGATTTGTCTGGCGTAGAGGTAATTTTGTTTACAAGAAACTGCATAGAGCAGTGATTAAATATAAAAAAAAATGTTAGGTAACTGAATACCACCACTTTCATAAAAATTAAATAATTTACACAGCACTCCCCACTTACCGGCGTACTCCAGCGCCTGAGGGCTTGAGTGTACTGTCCGACAGTAACCAGCTAACATCGCGAGCCGTCCGTTAAAGGATGGCCGCCAACTTGCCGCTGGGGCGGTCGTGCTAATCCACTGCGGGTACCAAACTTCTTGCAGAGTAGCCTTACATACACTGGTATCCAAAATTAAGGCATCAAAAGGAAGTTTTGCAAGGTTGCGTGTAAACAGGTAATAGTAAAGTACAAACAAGGTAAAGAATACAGAACGTAAACGACTGCAACATGCATATTGGTAGACAAAAATGTTCTTCGTTTTGTCCAACTTAAACAGGTTTGCACAGACATTCCCACAACTTGTTACTGTTCTCAGCACTGGATGTGACCACCTCTGACAACGACGGGGCACGCTGTCAATCACGTCATCAGTCTCATGTTGAGGCTGTAACGCCCATTCTTCTTGCAAAGCTGCTCGCAGTCTTGGAGAGTGGTTGGTGGATGCAGTCATGTTGCAAGCCGTCTCCCTAGTGCATCCCACACATGCTCTATGGGATTCAAACCGAGAGAGCGAGCAGTCCACGCCATCTGTGTAATATCTTCCGTTTGCAAGAAAACATCAACCAATCGTGGTCTATGAGGTGGAGGTTTATCGTCCATCAATACGACGTCTGGGTCAACGGCACCTCGCACCAACCGCAGATGTAGTCGCAAGATCTCATCACGATATCTGACAGCAGATAAACCTTGCTGTTTCACCCGTACAGTTGCATGAAGAGGGGTTCGAGTGGTAAACATAATATCTGCACACACCATTATGGATCCTCCTCGACCTCGGTCTCTTTTCACAATGTTTGGGTCCCTAAATTGTGTTCCACGTTCCCTCAAAATGCGAAACCATCGAGAATCACCCAAGCCTTTTGCATACCGTTTGTCTCGATACAACGCGTCCAGCGGCTGCTGCGAGATCACGTGCCATTTGCCGTGCAGTACTAAGGTTGTAATGCCGTGGTATTACAGCCAAATACCTGTCTTCTCTTCTGAAGTCACGAGTGGTCGGTCCTGCCCTGGTCTCCGTCATATAGTTCGATCTCTACAAACTGTCGCCACATCCGAGAAACAACTGAACGATTCACATTAAGCCACATGGCCAAATTAGTTCGCGACTATCATTCTTCTTTCCTTTTTATGGTCCTCCACCGCAGAGAGCCTGGTAGGCGTCTTCTCTGTGTCGTACTACACCGTCTGTGACTGTGTACACAGCGACTGTGAATATGGGGATACCCGGCAAACACTACCTCGTTTCATACGTGCCCTGACGTCATCGTTGGCAAGTCTGTCTTCCGTGCAGAACACGATCGTACGGATATTTGTTGACAGTTTCTATGATTGTCTTGAATTAGATACATTAATGGGGGACGCAACGGTTTGTTACTTTAATTTTGGACATCAGTGTAGATACAGAAAGTCTGCAATTCGTCATAGATCAACCGATTTGAAACATATGCAGGGTGAGTCGCCTAACGTTACCGCTGGATATATTTCGTAAACCACATCAAATACTGACGAACTCATTCCATAGACCGAACGTGAGGAGAGGGGCTAGTGTAATTGTTTAATACAAACCATACCAAAATGCACGTAAGTATGTTTTTTAACACAAATCTACGTTTTTTTAAATGGAACCCCGTTAGTTTTGTTAGCACATCTGAACATATAAACAAATGCGTAATCAGTGCCGTTTGTTGCATTGTAAAATGTTAATTAAATCCGGAGATATTGTAACCTAAAGTTGACGCTTGAGTATCACTCCTCCGCTGTTCGATCGTGTGTATCGGAGAGCACTGCAACATACATCGCGTTTCTACAGAATGATCTGCCATCGTTGCTCGAAAACGTCCCACTGGAAACGCGTCGACGTATGTGGTATCAGCATGATGGTGCACCTGCACATTCCGCCATTAATACTAGGCAGACCCTTGACAGGACGTTCGACGGGCGTTTCATAGGACGTGGAGGACGCATAAATTGGCCAGCCCGTTCTCCTGATCTTACACCTCTGGACTTCTTTCTGTGGGGCACGTTAAAGGAGAATGTGTACCGTGATGTGCCTACAACCCCAGAGGATATGAAACAACGTATTGTGGCAGCCTGCGGCGACATTACACCAGATGTACTGCGGCGTGTACGACATTCATTATGCCAGAGATTGCAATTGTGTGCAGCAAATGATGGCCACCACATTGAACATCTATTGGCCTGACATGTCGGGACACACTCTATTCCACTCCGTAATTTAAAACGGAAACCACGTGTGTACGTGTACCTCACCCCTCATGGTAATGTACATGTGCGTCAGTGAAAAAGACCAATAAAAAGGTATTAGCATGTGGACGTAATGTGCTGTTCCAGTCTCTTCTGTACCTAAGGTCCATCACCGTTCCCTTTGGATCCCTACGTGATTCTGTGCTCTCCGATACACACGATCGAACAGCGGAGGAGTGGTACTCAAGCGTCAGCTTTAGGTACAATATCTCCGGATGCAATTAACATTTTACAATGCAACAAACGGCACTGATTACGTATTTGTTTATATGTTCCGATGTGCTAACAAAACTAACGGGGTTCCATTTAAAAAAACGTAGGTTTGTGTTAAAAAACATACTTCCGTGCATGGTTTGTATTAAACAATTACACTAGCCCCTCTCCTCACGTTCGGTCTGTGGAATCGGTTCGTCAGTATTTGATGTGGTTTACGAAATATATCCAGCGGTAACGTTAGGTGACTCACCCTGTATTTATAGATTAGATAAATGAAACTTTTTCGAGAACCAATATATTAGTGAAAACCATGTTACATCACTACTGTACTTGGTGAGATTAGGCTTGATATACAGGCCGAAAATGGCTGCAGATTTTATAACATATACATGGAAGGAGAACGCATGTACATTGACGTGACAAAAGTCGTGGGATAGCGATATGCATACATGTATATGGCGATAGTATCGCGTCCAGAAGGTATAGACGGGCGATGCATTGGTTAAGATTTCATTTCTACTTAGGTGGCCCATCTGAAGATGTTTCCGGTGTGGTTACGGCCGCACGACGGGAACTAACAGACTTTACTTGCGTGGAACGTTCCTTTTCGGATATCGTTAGGGGATACAATATTCTTAGATCCAAAGAGTCAAGAGAGTGCCGGGAATAACAAATTTCAGACATTGTCTTTACCACTGACAACGCCATTACTTAACGACCGACGGCAACGGTGTTTGCGTAAAGCTGTCAGTACTAAGAGACAAGCAACACTGTGTGAAATAACCGCAGAAATCAATGTGAGACGTACGACGAACGTATCCGATAGGACAGTGCGGTGAAATCGGACGTTAGTGGGCAATGCTGGCAGACAACCGATGCTAGTGCCTACGCTAGCAGCACGATGTCGCCTGGAGCACCTCTCCTGAGTTCGTGACTAGACAACTGGAAAACCGTGGCCTGTTCAAATGAATCCTGACTGCCGTTGGTAACAGCTGATGGTAGGTTTCGAGTGTGGCGGAGACCCCACGAAGCCATGGACCTAAGATGGCAACAAAGCACGGCGCAAGCTGGTGGTGGCTCCATAATGATGTGGGCTTTGTTTAAATGGAATGGACTGGGTCCTCTGGTCCAACTGAACCGCTAATTGACTGAAAATGGTTAAGTTCGATTACTTGGAGGTCACTTGTAGCCATTCAGGGACTTCATGTTCCCAAACAACGTGGTCATGTCACCGGGCCACATTTGTTCATGATTGGCTTGAAGAACATTCTGGACAATTCGAGCAAATGGTTTGGCCACTCAAATCGACCGATATGAATCCCACCGATCATTTATGGGACATAATCTAAAAGTCAGTTAGTGCACAAATTCCTGCTTCGTCCAGTTAGATATCCGTAGTCAAGCAGAATCTGTGTTTCCGTGTCGAGTCCGCCGATTTCTTCGACACGACGACAGTATTTCTGTTCCATGGATTATCACTAGGTTCTATGATCCCGTCCCGCTATTTTTGTTCGATAAATTCGTCTACTAATGGTTTGGTATATGATATGGCTTCCTATAAATTAATGCTCTATTTCCTGTCGATATGTGACGTTGCGTCAGCAGAGTTGCCGGTAACCCTCCGTTCACACAAAATGAACCACTGAGCAAAAAGGTCTCCATAGAGATTAAATCACTGCCCTTCAGATGACCTACTTTCCTTCGTAACACCTCTGTATCGACGGTTTGCTTGTGGCTTTCCTCGAGGCTCTACCTATCGAAGTCTTCATCTTCCAAGGCTTCCAGAATGGCTATTATTGCACTCTTTGACAGAGTCACATCCCCTCCGCTAAAGTTAACCACACTAACCGGAATCTTCTGTTCCCAATTAATGTCACTCGCATGTGCCAAGCCCCTAAGGATAAAACAATGCGAATAATCCAGCTCTTCATTGCTTTAGAGCAGTCCGACCACATACAATGTTTCCCCCGGCAAATCGGTATCACTGAAACCCACACTGTCGGTCAGCAGAATAAATTACCTGCTGGTATTTTATTCTGCTGACCGACCTTTACTGACAACGTAAGCAGTTTAGTTGGTCTCACCCTCATGATAAGTAAACCTTGCGCCACTGTCTTTGTTGCAACTGTTCCCCCCAGCTGAAACAAAGCCTACAGAGTTCCACTTTGCGTTGCAAAATATCTATCTTAGAACGATGTTTGTCGAGAAGGTTATCCCGAGAATCACTGAATAACCTTCACCTACGCATGGCAACACCTCAGTGCATTTTCTAAACTTAGTTTTCCCGACCGAAACTTCAGTACTGCCGTTCCCAATGATTTTACCCTCTTGCTCCCAACTCGATGTTAGCTATATCATGGCGGCCCCCGTCCCCTCTTTCCCACGAGGTCCAAACAGGTCACGGGCACATTCGCACCTACGTCCACCAAAAAATATCTGTTTGCTCCACCCACTAAGCCCACTAAGCTGCATTCCGTCTATACACTAACTTGTGTCATGTTACGGCCCATCGGGACTGCCTTCCGCCGGTTGTAGCAATCCCGTTTGCGTTTAGCGGCTGCTTCCCTTGCCGGTGCTTTCCACACTTCCTACCTCTACACTAAAATATCCAGTGGCCCATTACGCCACACGCATAGCACTTTGGTTGTTTACACTTCTTCCTTACATGCCTTACTCAATCATATCTGTAACACTTCACTTCAGAAGCGAACATGCGGTGGTCCACTCTCTGCTTTGTGCCATATCCACTTCCTCTATCGATGTTGCGATCATACAAGCTGACTCTGCCCTCCGGGTTCTCCATCGGTACCCTCTGTGGTATTTCAGCGAAAACCACGCAATAAAACATCCAACGCTCTATTTTCTGCCTCCTGTAACAGTACCCTGTTAGCTTCTGCATTCTGGATCCGTACATATGTCTTTGAATTTAGTTCACTGATTCTCTCCAATAATGTTTCCACAGACTTATTGCGCTGCACCGGCAACGTACTTAATTTCTCCCGAAAAAATCGCGCACTGTTCTACTTTTGCTACCGCTGTCCCAATCCAGCGGCCTACTCCTAGATCGTATGTGCTTTATCGAATGTCTCGTGGTAGACAACATGTTTTGGTGTCCCCCACCAAATGCATATTAGTCACATACAGGGTTACTTCATCCGACGACCCATGTGCTTCTGCATCTTCCCAAACATCCACAACGAATGTTGTTACGTCCTCCGCTGAACTGCCCAAGAAGGGATTAATCAGTGCTACCACTGTCTGGTGATACAGAATAGAAGGCAGTCTCAGTCCAGATATACTTTCCCCTGACTCTAATTGCGACTGATCGTGACTCTCTTTACGAGGCTCCTACTCACAATTAAATTTCGAAACTCTTCCTGTTTCATGCTTTCAAACTGCTCTGTTAACGCTTGCAGTTGGTGAATTAAAGCAGCAACTGCATCTGAGATAGTAGCGCGTGTTTCCACCATTTTACGTACTCATTTTTTTTTAAAAGGCAAAACACGAACTCCTGTACAAATCTACATAAAAAACGGATTTACAAATTATTTCCTCCTCGAATAATCGACCATCTACAGTCAGAAAAACAACTTTTTTTTCTTTTTTTTTTTAATGTGCGTGAAATCTTATGGGACTTAACTGCTAAGGTCATCAGTCCCTAAGCCTACACACTAATTAACCTAAATTATCCTAAGGACAAACACACACACCAATGCCCGAGGGATGAGTCGAAACTTCGGTGGGACCAGCCGCACAGTCCATGACTGCAGCGCCTGAGACCGATCGGCTAATCCCGCGCGGCTCAGAACGACTACTACACAGATGACCAGTACGTGAACGAACACTATTCAACACAAACGTATTGTGTTGGAAATTCGAAACGACCAGTTCCTGACACCAAATTGTTACAAACCCCCGATGTCAGGGGTTGTAATAGAACGACACAGAGGTAAGGTCTGGGAGAAAGGGGTGACTCACAGCGAAGAGTGCAGAGTAACACTGTGAAGTGTGTCATTACCTCGAAGGTACACAGCAGATCTTCTGCTGATCCTAGTAATGGTGCTGCCCGGCGTGCGTGCGTGTGTCAGCACCAGTGCCCATACTGGAATTTGCTGTGTCGGTGTCTGGCTCCTCAACCTTGCAGATGTTGCACTCCTTTTTTTTTGTTATCAGTCTACTGACTGGTTTGATGCGGCCCGCCACGAATTCTTTTCCTGTGCTAACCTCTTCATCTCAGAGTAGCACTTGCAACCTACGTTCTCAATTATTTGCTTGACGTATTCCAGTCTCTGTCTTCCTCTACAGTTTTTGCCCTCTACAGCTCCCTCTAGTACCATGCAAGTCATTCCCTCATGTCTTAACAGATGTCCTATCATCCTGTCCCTTCTCCTTATCAGTGTTTTCCACATATTCCTTTAATCTCCGATTCTGCGTAGAACCTCCTCATTCCTTACCTTACCAGTCCACCTCATTTTCAACATTTGTCTATAGCACCACATCTCAAATGCTTCGATTCTCTTCTGTTCCGGTTTTCCCACAGTCCACGTTTCACTACCATACAATGCTGTACTCCAGACGTACATCCTCAGAAATTTCTTCCTCAAATTAAGGCCAGTATTTGATATTAGTAGACTTCTCTTGGCCAGAAATGCCTTTTTTGCCATAGCGAGTCTGCTTTTGATGTCCTCCTTGCTCCGTCCGTCATTGGTTATTTTACTGCCTAGGTAGCAGAATTCCTTAACTTCATTGACTTCGTGACCATCTATCCTGATGTTAAGTTTCTTGCTGTTCACATTTCTACTACTTCTCATTACCTTCGTCTTTCTCCGATTTACTCTCAAACCATACTGTGTACTCATTAGACTGCTCATTCCGTTCAGCAGATCATTTAATTCTTCTTCACTTTCACTCAGGATAGCAATGTCATCAGCGAATCGTATCATTGATATCCTTTCACCTTGTATTTTAATTCCACTCCTGAAGCTTTCTTTCAGTTCCATCATTGCTTCCTCGATGTACAGATTGAAGAGTAGGGGCGAAAGGCTACAGCCTTGTCTTACACCCTTCTTAATACGAGCA
Organism: Schistocerca piceifrons; assembly: GCF_021461385.2. NCBI lineage: Eukaryota > Metazoa > Arthropoda > Insecta > Orthoptera > Acrididae > Schistocerca > Schistocerca piceifrons. Next base: position 156,400,160 of record NC_060144.1, on the reverse strand, counting down.
CTTCGTTCTTGATCGTCCACTCTTATTATTCCCTCTTGGTTGTTGTACATATTGTTTATGACCCGTCTCTCCCTATAGCTTACCCCTACTTTTTTCAGAATCTCGAACAGCTTGCACCATTTTTTTTTTTTTTTTGTCGAACGCTTTTTCCAGGTCGACAAATCCTATGAAAGTGTCTTGATTTTTCTTTAGCCTTGCTTCCATTATTAGCCGTAACGTCAGATTTGCCTCTCTTGTTCCTTTACTTTTCCTAAAGCCGAACTGATCGTCACCTAGCGCATTCTCAATTTTCTTTTCCATTCTTCTGTACATTATTCTTGTAAGCAGCTTCGATGCATGAGCTGTTAAGCTGATTGTGCGATAATTCTCGCACTTGTCAACTCTTGCCGTCTTCGGAATTGTGTGGATGATGCTTTTCCGAAAGTCAGATGGTATATCGCCAGACTCGTATATTCTACACACCAACGTGAATAGCCGTTTTGTTGCCACTTCCCCCAATGATTTTAGAAATTCTGATGGAATGTTATCTAGCCCTTCTGCCTTATTTGACTGTAAGTCCTCCAAAGCTCTTTTAAATTCCGATTCTAATACTGGATCCCCTATCTCTTCTAAATCGACTCCTGTTTCTTCTTCTATCACATCAGACAAATCTTCAACCTCATAGAGGCTTTCAATGTATTCTTTCCACCTATCTGCTCTCTCCTCTGCATTTAACAGTGGAATTCCCGTTGCACTCTTAATGTTACCACTGTTGCTTTTAATGTCACCAAAGGTTGTTTTGACTTTCCTGTATGCTGAGTCTGTCCTTCCGACAATCATATCTTTTTCGATGTCTTCACATTTTTCCTGCAGCCATTTCGTCTTAGCTTCGCTGCACTTCCTATTTATTTCATTCCTCAGCGACTTGTATTTCTGTATTCCTGATTTTCCCGGAACATGTTTGTACTTCCTCCTTTCATCAATCAACTGAAGTATTTCTTCTGTTACCCATGACTGCCCCATTCCTATTCATATCATGGCTAAATAGTTGTCACGCCTGTTGGCTGCGCTGGTAGCCCGGGAGACGCTTGGCTGCTCCCTCAAGCGCTGCTCATGGGCTCCATGTAGAGCGCCGAAGGGAAACAACCGACCGCTGTCGGTTGTTTCCACTTCAGGAGTTCTGGCCGTCCACCCATGGGAGCTCGGTCGTGACTGCAGACAGCTCTGCACCTGAGAGGCTGCGAGATCGCGCCTCGGCCCCACCCTGCGAACGACGGCTTGCAGTCCACCAAACGAAGTCGCCCAGAAAGCAGAGGCTAGCAGGCTCTCGCTACTCGTACCTTCGCAGCTCCCAAGATGCGGTCCGCCCACAGCTACGGCGCGTCCGTGCAGCGCAGGTTCCTGGTAGTTTCAGCGGGGAATGGCCGCAAAAAACTATCACCAGCGGTCGTCGTGGTTTACCTGCAGTTGAAACAATAGTAATTCTCTCCGTTTCTAGACGCAAACAGTATAGCAACATGACTGCCCGATTTGAGCTCCCGGGCTCGGTTATTTATACCTCTTTTCAATACGCCTCTGCCGTAGTTTCTCTGGAGGGGATGAATGGGGTGCTCTTTAATAATTACAACATCATCTTTCCTCAGCCCATTCGGCCTCCACACATAGTTCACTAGGCGCTGTTATAACTGCAACGCCACGCGGGATTAGCCGTGCGGTCAAAGGCGCTAGAGACATGGACTGTGCAGCTGGTCCCGGCGGAGATTCGAGTCCTCTCTCGGGCATGGGTGTGTGTGTTTGTCCTTAGGATAATTTAGGTTAAGTAGTGTGTAAGCTTAGGGACTGATGACCTTAGCAGTTAAGTTCCATAAGATTTCAGACACGTTTGAACATTTAACTGCAACGTTTGGATTCTTCACAGCACATCAATGCCCTGTGCTGCCCTAATTACTTCACATTTGTATACGATTCCCACCGGGCCGTGCCTTCTCGTCTGCAAGCGGTGTCGTAAACCTGCCTCACAGAATCGTTTGCTAAAAATCAACATTACCTGTGTTTGCCATCTGATGTGACAATCGGTCTCTTAACTGTTATCTTACAGCCACAGCTGGGCGAAATCCGCAAGAATTCCCCAAATCCACGTCTGTACTTATTCGTGGCACAGCAGTACAGTACAGGGGCGCCAGCAGTAGGCAATGGCCCAAAGCGCTCCTCTCAAGATTCCATCCCACAGGCTTATGCCAAATTGTACCTGAAAGCCACATTCACAGGTGGGTTGTGTTCCGAACAATAATGGGTGTCGTTGAGGTTGAAAATACCTTCATGAGTGAAGTTAGTCTTCAGTCCATATCACGTTATTTGTAAAATGTCCCTTAACTTCCACTTGATGCAAAACTGTACTCCTCGATGGGGGTCTTCTGGTCGCAGTTGTTAATGGGTAATGACAAGCAAGGAGTTCTTCATCGTCCAACACTTCAACAACCAGTCTGTGAGATACATGGAACTGCCTTGCAGTATCGCAGGCACTTCACTGATGTGGACGGCGAACAGTTTCAAGGATCGCATCCTCTGTTTGTAGAGTACATCTAGTCCTTCGACGATCTCTGTGCATTACTTGCGGACAAACATCACCGGTTTTCCGAAGGTGCTGCTCCAAGCAGCAGCAGCAACAGCAGCTTGGTTATCGGGTGAAACCAGCACTATGACCATATCTAGATATTCATCTTTTGGGTACTCCATCGGGAAGCCACTTACGTTTCTGCACTGCCGGGTTAGTAGACACATGCTTTCAGTTTACACTGAGGTCACGCAAGTCACGGGTCATCGTGTCGGACTTCCTTTTGCCTGGGCATACTGCAGCAAGTCGACGTGACATGGACTCAACAAGTTGTAGGAAATCCATTGCACAAATATTGAGAAATGTTCCCTCTACAGTCATCTATAATTGCGAAGGAGTTGACGGTGCAGGATTTTGTACCCATCCCGACCTCTTGATTATGTCCCGTAAATGTTGACAGGTGGGCAAATCAATCGCTGAAATTGTTCTGAATATTCTTCAAACCAATCACGAACAATTGTGACCCAGTGGCGCATTGTTATCCATAAAGATTCCATTGTTATTTGAGGGCACAAAGTCCATGAATGGGTGCAAATGGTCTCCAAGTAGCCGAACATAACCATTTTCTGTCAATGATCGGATCAGTTGGACCAGAGGACCCGGTCCATTCCGCAAACGCAGCATACACTATTATGGAGCCACCGTCAGCTTGCACTGTGATTTGTTGAACACTTGCGTCCATGGCTTCCTGGGGTCCGCACCTAGTTCGAACCTTACCACCAACTCTTATTAACTGAAATCGGGGCTCACTCGACCAGGCTACAGTTTTACAGCCTACCAGGGTCCTGTCAACGTGGTCGCGTGCCCAGGAGAGACGCTACAGGTGATGTCGTGCTGTAAGCAAAGGAACTCGCTTAGGTCGTCTGGTCCCATAGCCCATTAACGCCTACTGCCGCCACACTGTCTTTAACGGACGCGTTCCTCATACGTCCCACATTATTTTCTGCGATTATTTCGCGCAGTGTTGCTTGTCTGTTAGAACTGACAATGCTACGCAAACTTTGCTGCTCTCGCTCGCCGGCCGGTGTGGCCGTGGGGTTCTGGGCGCTTCAGTCTGGAACCGCGTGACCGCTACGGTCGCTGGTTCGAATCCTGCCTCGAGCATGGATGTGTGTGATATCCTTAGGTTAGTTAGGTTTAAGTAGTTCTAAGTTCTAGGGGACTGATGACCTCAATTGTTAAGTCCCATATTGCTCAGAGCCATTTGAACCTTTTTTGCTCTCGATCGTTAAGTGACGGCCGTCGGCCATTGTGTTGTCAGAGGTGAGAAGTAAATCCTGAAATGCAGCATTCTCGGCACACTCTTGATAACGCGAATCTCGAAATATTGAATTCCCTAACGATGATCGAAATGGATAGTCCCTTGCTTCTAGCTCCAACTACCATTCCGCGTCCAAGGTCTGTTAAATCCAGTCTTGCGCCCATAATGACGTCTGGAACTTGTCACACGAGTCACCTGAGTAGAAATTACAGCTCCGCGAATGCAGCGTTCTTCTGTACCCTGTGTACGCGATACTACCGCCGTCTATATATGCGCATAACGTTATTCTATGACTTCTCTCACAGTATAACGGATCCAACTCTCATGTGACAAGGTATTGTCACGTGACAATATTATGTCGTAATTATAAGCGATGAGAACTGTGAAACGTGTGCCTAAGATAATAAAAAAGGAACCTGACGAGGACCGGAAGCATAGCTCCATGATGGATTTAGATTTAAAGTCCCTGAAGCCTACTCAGTGTGCTATAGTCGCTGGTACGGAAGTGCATGATGATACACATTCCTCTGTACATTCCAATGCGTTGCACGATGTGACAGTGTTGTCAATGCTTCTTTTTCATTCATTTGTTTTCAAAATGCACGCAAACTGATTTTGTAGATAAACAGATGTCTTGAATCTGCATGATGAATGGAATGTCGACCTCCAAGTGCGGCATTTTTTTCTGCACCCTGTATGTTGAGAAGAAGGAGTTACACCATACTGTCAGTCTGTCGCAAACAGACAAATCATCTACCACAATATAGCTGAATGTCGTTTATGGTTTTACTGCGGTCAGCTATCTCACTTCTTCACTGTAACCGCTTTACGTAATAGGATACACAGAAATTTTACACTGTTTATGACTTTTGTGGCTTATCTACATTTATTTTTAATGAGGTCATTATGTTTTTATAGACTCCAATACGTTGCTTTTTATGCTTACGTTTGCGGATTTTTGTTTATATGATCATATGTCACCTGTTGTGCCACTTGCAAGAGAGAATCTCTCCAGCGTACTTTGGAGGACTAACACTCCTGGAAACACTGCTCTTATACAGAAATAGCTTGCAATAAATTTTCAAAATACGAAGATTATGATAAAATGAAATCTTAGATAAAAGGCCACCCGATAACAAACTGAAATATATGAGCTAATTATGTTACTAAATTTTGTTGTTTAGGTATCTTAATTACATAAAATAACAGACGTAGAATGGAAATCAGAAAAAGGATTGCAACAGTTAAACGTTCTTCGAATTATGACTGCTAGAGAACAACTTGTTCAGAATAGAAAATGGCAAAGCTCATTGCCCAGTGGCTCATCTGGAGTGTGGTACTGTAAGACTGTAAAAGCGATAAAAACGTATGCTGGAATAAGGTTAACAGGGATGTTTACAGCTGCATCTACACGACTCTGCAACTCGCTTTTATGTATTTGGCAGAATGTTCACAGAGCCGCTATGAACTTTCTGCTGTCGAATAGCACGTGGGAAAAACTCATACATAAATCTACTCGGGATATCTCAGATTTCTCTTATTGTATTACGATGGTCATATCTCGCTACGTAAGTGAGAGTCGGCAAAATATTATTGCATTCTGACGACCAGCTGGACAAAGAGAAAATTCGAGGATGAAACTTCATGTCCAATTACACACAATAAGTTTTTAACGCTTTGAGGGAAAATTTTTGAAAATGAAAACAAAGGTGAGGCCAAGAAAATAAAGTTGTAGATACGCTGGATGTAACAAAATTATCGATAAATGAATAGGACAGGATAAAATACAAAAGAATGGTTGAGGCGGTCAGATATTGTCTTCAGAAGTTTATGATGATGATCGAGACAGTCAGTCTGCAATACTTGACACTTTGAATATAGCCTGCGGCTACAGCACTATTTATATTGCCTGTTCAAAATTTCATTTGTTTGCGATCCGGGACAGGTGTGCAGGTTCGCTTGTCGCTTATACGCTATTTAATTATTTCAGAGTGCAGCGACAAAAGTAATTTCAAACAGGTGCAGAACATTTGTTAAACCAAACGCATAGTGCACTTCATTTGTGAGTCCGTCTTGTTGTAAGTATTTGTTGAAGCTCACCGACTAACCCTTATAAAGCAGTGTGAACTATGGCTTAGTAACAATTTTTGATGAGCAATTAGTAATCATGATGTAGCCTATCTTCGATCACAGCGGTAAGACTCCTACTGCACCTAAATAAATAGTAAGTGTACAGAAAGACCGAATCTAAGAGAATACTAACGATCGAAACGGTGGAGAGACGTCAGAAACTTTCATTGTAACTGTGAATTCAGATCAAGCTCCTGCACATAGTTTCAACTGGGCAGGAAGGTTTATTTCATTTCATACTCCACTATGTACCAAGAGATCTCATTCTTAACTTCACCCAGTGTAACATACTGTTTATAGCGATGTATAACACTATTAGAAAACGCAGCTTAAAACATTATTACAGTGAAGATTTGTAACCAGCATCACACGTTTCATGTCAAAAATTCGGTTGAAGACTCTTGGCCCTGAACTCTACAGCGCGTACAGTGTTTAATTCTCCTTCTTTAATCATCTCAAGAAAAAACCTTTTGTACGTAACATTTGTAAATGGGTTACTTAGAGTCAAATGTTATAATTTCATAAATTGATTACAACGCCATAAAAAGTGGGTAACCTGGAATACACTCTACTTACGCATTAAATTCCACATTTACGATTGAAACGTAAATGTATTTCAGCATAGTAACTGTTAGTTATATAGGGCAGACACAAAGGGAAACATGTGAATTAGTGAAATTTGTCTATTGCACTGAAAGGTACCTGTTAATAATGAATAAAGAGAGGCTATGTGAAACAACTGCCCTCGCTAGGCCCCACAAATAAAACGTACCTGTTAACAGCGAACGAGTAATCCTGATTTTGTCACTTACTGAAACATACTTACTAGTAGTAAACAAGTAATCTGGCAGGGTAAGATAAATAAAAGAGATGTATTAGTTTTGACGATGTATGAAGTGAAAAGCATACTGGTGAGGTCAGGTAATTGAAACACAACTACTTAAAGAGATAAAACTATGTATACGAACTGTCCTGTTAGGGTGAGCTGATTTAGAGCTATCTTTCACTGGAAAACGTTTTTGACATCGAAACTGTGAAAATAAAATGTCCCTCATATTTTAGTGTGGCTGACAGCCCTCGTTAATCCGTAATCAAAGACTGAAAGAGGTTACTAACTACAAAAATGGTAGCAAAAGGAATTCTGTTATTCCATATTTATTTCACAAAAATGTACACACGAGGGAAAAAGTAAACCTAACAAACTTCTTCGTTGAAAAATAAACAAAATTCATATGAAGCATTAAACTATCTCAGTAAACTTTATACGATATGGCAGAAATAATTGCTGTACCTATAATACAAGGCAGGGGTGGTAGTCAGACATTCCCAAGAGATAGAACGTGAACTTGGAAAGATAACGACAAGACGTGCACTGTAACAACGATACACTCCCGAGTAGCGGAAGAACTGAAATAAGTAATATATGAGTCAGGAACACAGCCTTACATAGCCTCTAACGTCACTGTGATGTTCCTAAAATTCACGCGATGCTAGTCTCGGTTAAATTAGAAGACCGAAACCTGAACACATATGAGTGTCCTCAGCAGCCCAATCGGAACCCACGAAAATCTCTGTGTCTCTTAGTCGGCATCTCGCCAAAGAAGGAGTGCCATCCACACTTCGCCATCATCAGATCCTGAACGGTTACAACTCCAACGTCGGAGCCCTGAATGTCTACTTCATCAATATCGGATCCTGACAGTGAACTCCTCCTGCCTCGGACCAAGAGTTCGTACTTAAACAGCATCGGACCCTTAACGAATTCGGAACAATTCGCCTCCCTAATTCTAGCGCCCCACCAAAAATAAGACCGCCAAAACCAGTGTCAGCCAACCGTGACCGCGGTAATCTGTTGACCTATCAGAGAAAGAAAAATTGTTGTTACAAATTCACTGCTCTCTTATGATGAGTACCGGGGAAGTGTGTGCCAAAATATTAGCTCTAGTTCGTTGTTAGTCCATGGGACAAGTGGAAATGCTCATGGCTACCGCCTCCTTTCTGAATATTTTCGAAATATATTAACCAGACTGACGTATCAAGAAAAAGCGCGCACATCGGGGCAGGTCACAGGCAACCACCGCTGCCGCCGGTGAGATGGACGTGGGAGTTACCGTTTGTCGATAACGTGATTGTTTTCTGCAGAGCATCCCTGAGAAATTATAGAGCATCGGCCTCCTGCGTTGCGTTAAATAACTACCGAAGCAATCTCTCCCGCACAGTGGTGATTGTATGTATTGTGTGAAGGTAGTTCCCATTGTCTGCGGAATAACAGCTGGCCCACATAGGAGGTACGCGACTCAAGTGCAAAACCTTTCATTCGAAAATTACACCAGATGGAAAATATTATTATTTTAATGAAACCTGACTTGCTTATTCCTTGTCATGTCAATAGGTGCATCGAAATACATATAAATGGTAGTAAAAGGAGCTGGGTATTAGGTTCATTGGAATTACTTCTGCTCTGCTTACGTTTACACTGAAGTAACTGCTTCCAGTTGCTGACCTGCTATTTTCTACCTAAATGATAAGGGATATATCTTTCTACGTATTCGCAGCACATTACACTTGTCTACATTGAGATTGAATTGCCATTCCCTGCACTATGCGTCAATTCGCTGCAGATCCTCCTGCATTTCAGTACAATTTTCCATTGTCACAACCTCTCGATACACCACAGCATCATCTGCAAAAAGCCTCAGTGAACTTCCGATGTTACCCACAAGGCCATTTATGTATATTGTGAACAGCAACGGTCCTTCGACACTCCCCTGCGGCACACCTGAAATCACTCTTACTTCGGAAGACTTCTCTCCATTGAGAATGGCATGCTGCGTTCTGTTATCTAGGAACTCTTCAATCCAATCGCACAATTCATCTGATAGTCCATATTCTCTTACTTTGTTCATTAAACGACTGTGGGGAACTGTATCGAACGCCTTGCGGAAGTCAAGAAACACGGCATCTACCTGGGAACCCGTGTCTATGGCTCTCTGAGTCTCGTGGACGAATAGCGCAAGCTGGGTTACACACGATCGTCTTTTTCGAAACCCATGGTGATTCCTACAGAGCAGATTTCTAGTCTCCAGAAAAGTTATTATACTCGAACATAATACGTGTTCCAAAATTCTACAACTGATCGACTTGCAAGGCAATGGGCTCACACACTGACACACTGAAGGAAACAGTCTTCCTGTTGCCGAGAAGTGAAACGCCGAGACTCTCCTCGCTGCCGCCAACGGCGCTTGGCTGTTAATCACGTCAAAACGATCGCTTTTTGTTGATACATCACTCTGCCTATGATATTTTGAAAATATTCAGAAAGGACGAAACAGGCACGAGCATTTATACTTATCCCGCAGAGGAACAACGAGACTAGAGGCCTTATTGGCGGATTTTGTTTTGTATGGACTCTTAGGAAGTCAGCAGAAGAGAGGAGGTGGAATGTAACAACTACATTACTTCGCTGGTACGTCAACAAATAACCACAAGCCCTGGCTGGTTGACGCTAGTTTTGGCGGCCTTGTGTTCGAGGGAGACTAATACTGAAAAAGTATTGTGTATTTCCGTCTCTGGTGAGATATACGCAGCTATCTTGGCTGTGTGCAGACAGTCACAGAGATTTTAATATCCTGCGTTCTCTACCGTCTTACTAAAGTGCTCTGTTCATCATATCTCCCCTCTACATTAACTCTCTTGCCTGAACAACATGGTAGAAACACCAGTTCCCGTCAGAGCAAAATCTTATATCTCCCACTTCATCGTTCACCTACACTATTCCCCACGAAGATGACGTGCTACAGACGCGAAATTTACCTGACAGGAAGAAGATGCTGTAAAATACAAATAATTAGCTTTTCAGAATATTCACACAAGGCTGGCACCGGTGGCGACACCTACAACGTGCTGACATGAGGAAAGTTTCCAACTGATTTCTCATACACAAACAGCAGTTGACCGGCATCGCCTGGTGAAACGTTGTTGTGACGCCTCGTGTAAGGAGGAAATGCGTACCATCACGTTTCCGACTTTGATAAAGGTCGGATTGTAGCCTATCGCGATTGTGGTTTATCGTATCGCGACATTGCTGCTCGTGTTGGTCGAGATTCAATGACTGTTAGCAGAATATGGAATCGATGGGTTCAAGAAGGTAATACGGAACGCCGTGCTGGATCCCAACGGCCTCGTATCACTAGCAGTCGAGATGACAGGCATCTTATCCGCATGGCTGTAACTGATCGTGCAGCCACCTCTCGATCCCTGAGTCAACAGATGGGGACGTTTGCAAGACAAGAACCATCTGCACGAACGGCTCGACGACGTTTGCAGCATCATGGACTATCAGCTCGGAGACCGTGGCTGTGGGTACCCTTGACGCTGCATCACAGACAGGAGCGCCTGCGATGGTGTACTCAACGACGAATCTGGGTGCGCGATTGGCAAAACGTCATTTTTTCGGATGAATCCAGGTTCTGTTTACAGCATCATGATGGTCGCATCCGTGTTTGGCGACATCGTGGTGAACGCACATTGGAAGCGCGTATTCGTCATCGCCATACTGGCGTATGACCCGACGTGATGGTATGGGGTGCCATTGGTTACACGTCTCGGTCACCTCTTGTTCGCATTGACGGCACTTTGAACAGTGGACGTTCATTTCAGATGCGTTGCGACCCGTGGCTCTACCCTTCATTCGATCCCTGCGAAACCCTACATTTCAGCAGGATAATGCACGACCACATGTTGCAGGTCCTATACGGGCCTTTGTGGATACAGAAAATGTTCGACTGCTCCCCTGGACAGCACATTCTCCAGATCTCTCACCAATTGAAAATGTCTGGTCAATGGTGCCCGAGCAACAGGCTCGTCACAATACGCCAGTCACTACTCTTGATGAACTGTGGTACCGTGTTGAAGCTGCATGGGCAGTTGTACCAGTACACGCCATCCAAGCTCTGTTTGACTCAATGCCCAGGCGTATCAAGGCCGTTATTACGGCCAGGGGTGGTTGTTCCGGGTTCTGATTTCTCATGATCTATGCACCCAAATTGCATGAAAATGTAATCACATGTCAGTTCTAGTACAATATATTTGTCCAATGAATACCTGTTTATCATCAGCATTTCTTCTTGGTGTAGCAATTTTAATGGCCAGTAGCGTCCTCCACCGTAGAAAGAATCCGACTGTCGTATAACCTCTCGTTTTATGTTAGAGAAATTAATATCATCTCCAGCTTCAGAAGACAGTTAAAGACATGTCTACTAAAGCAACAATAATAATTACAATTTATTGTTCCTGTACGCACTCGTTACTCTTGTACATTCTTCTTTCCAACCAGATCTTCCTCATTTCCTAGTATTCTCAGCTCGTGCAGTCTTCTTAAATTTCTTTTCCTTAGAACTCTCTACATAAGAAAACATTTATTTACTTAATCTATAAATTATACCTACTACTATCATTATTGCTGTTATTGTCATTTATTTATTGTAATAACCCCGTTTGGAGGCTACGATAAATCAATTTTGGTTTTGCTTCTTTATGTTTTATTTTCGTTACTGTCAGGCTTCCTTCGTCCTTCGAAGTGTTGATCCTTTTCTTCCTAGGTCCACTTTCTACCTTTTGCAGAGCTCTTTCTTTCCAGAACTCCTGCCTTTTGTGTTGCTTTTCTAAACAGTATTTTGTTATCTACTACGGCAAATCTAATTCCTGTGCTTTTTATATCTTTGTCAGTTTCAGTGAACCGTGTTTGTTTGGATTTGTAGCTGTTAAGGCAGTTGAAGATCTGCTTGTGTAGTCTGTTACTATCCATTCGGTATATGTGTCCATAAAACTGTAGTCTTCTTTTCTCATTCCATCAGTTAGCTTTTCCATTTTCAAGTAGTGCTGTCTGTTTGATCGTAATTTTATTCAGCATTCAGTTAGAATTTTCTGTCATCTTTCTCCAGTTTCTCACGATCCCCGAATTTCGTTAGTTCGTTGCTTCATACTGTGTTCGGGCATTACACCTCTGTTTGACAGTGTCTTAGTTTTGTGTCCCAAGACAAAGTTTTTTTGTCTTATATGTTATTGGTCATTTTAATTGCCCTTTGCACTTTATGTATTCCCCTTTCTGTTGGTATCCTTTCTTTTGTGTTGCATGATATCCATTATATTTTGAAGGACATCATTGACATTTGTCATGAAATGTGTTTTCTCAAATAATATTCGTTCGTGCTGTTCTGTTTATTTGTTTCTGTAGTTCTGCAATTGGTTCTTCGGCACTATCGAGTGACATTTGTCATGAAATGTGTTTTTTCAGGTTCGTGCTCTTCTGTCTACTTGTTTCTGCAGTTCTGCAATTTGTTCTTCAGCACTAGCGAGAGAGTAAGTAATTAATGCCATGTCGTCTGCAAAAGCTACACAACCTTTGGCGAGTTAATTTGGGTTCCTTCCTAATTGTATGCCATTAGTATAGATGGATTTTCTCAATTCTCTCGCTACCTTCCCTAATGCGCAGTTAAAATATATCGGTGGTAAACCATCTCCCTGTCTTACATCCTATTATGTTTCAAAGGTATTGACAGTAGTCCCATGAATTTCACTTTTGTCGTTGTGTTCGTTACAGTTCTAATTCTTTCTGTTTTTTACTATCGAGTCCGAATTCCTTTAAAATGTTTATCAGTGCATTTCTGTCAGTTGAGTCGTATGTCATTTTAAAATCTACTAAACCTATCACATATTTCAAATTTATGATTTTTCTCATTTCTATAAAGTTCTTTGTACTTAGTATTTGCTCTGCACAAGACCTTTCCATCGTAAATCTTGCTTGATACTCTCCCACTCTACTGTTACAGATTTTTGCTATTCACACACATTTAATCAAGTATAATCGTAATGCTGATAATGTCTGGAAATGTTTCCCGACAAGTTAAAGAATGCAATCTATAACACTAAACTGCGTACTCATGGCAGTTCTGCTTTGCCGGATTTGGTACGACTTGGAGAGAGAGAAAAATTAATGTACGATCGCCGATGCGTCGGTTCTCGATTGTGTTCAGGAAACTTAAGGTTTGATTTCGCGAAGGTGGTTTCGTGACTTACCTTTGGTCGGGATTGCCTTCGTGCAATCAAAATCTTCGATGAAAATAGCTAAGGACCCCTTCTGAAAACAAAAACAAAAAAAAAAAAAATGGAAATGAATCCCAAACAGTGAAATTTTGTAAAACGTTATGAGACTGGAAACTGAACACATTAATAGCCTCCTGGACACAATCGAGATGCCACGATGAAGAGCGAACCTGTAACAAAGCTTATATACATTGAAAAATCATGGTGAGTTTAAAGAAAAAGAATAAGCAGAGATTTCCTGTAATGTAAAGCATTAATATATTCTCAAAGAAAAGGGCATTAAACTGATAGATATTAACAAATATACAATGAATACAAAACTTACAATTTTATGTTTCTCTTATACATGGAGCAGTCCAACAATCGCTGCTTCTGTCTGTTCGAGATTTCTTAAAAATTAAATGTTCTGGCGCGCGCGTAATACTTTTCAGCGTCACACGGTTTACCGAAGCGTTTTCTTGGTGATAACATGGTTTTCGACACTAAATAAAATATAACTTGTAGCGGTGCTACACAACACGTCTTAACAAATCGGCGACCAAACGTAAAAAGGTAATGAAGTCTCTAGAACATTTCTTAACAAATGATGGATTGTTCTTTCAAATGTTTCGCAGCTTATTGCTATCGAGCGCTATGGCAATTTTTTAAATATCTGCACCCAGCGGGTCATAGTGTTTTTTTTTAAATATTTTAACGCGGGACGCGCACATTATGAAGTATTTCGTCTCTTTACACATTCGCTGAGATTCTTAATATCTTTACGAACTAGAGCCCGATAGCTGTTCCTCTCATTTATGTCAAATATCTCATTTGCAAAGGATCTGAATTCAATAATGTTACACCACCTGTGGTTCGAGTATACCTTCAGTTCTCTTTAGAATTTCCATGGACCGGATCTTGTATATCACTGTTAAGAAGAAGACGCCTCTATTATTGTAAGGATCATTTTCTTTCCTATTTTATGTTGTGGATGTATTAATGCCGATGTCTATTGTGATGGTAAATTGTTTGTTGTGCGTATTCCGTAATGATTTGTGTTAGACATAGAATAATGTTGCCACTAGTTTGTTCCCACAGTTCAGCAAATGTATAATCTTCTCCTCATGCTTTTTTCTTTTAAGTTATTTTGTGATTTCTCTGGTTTCCTCAGTTGTTGGTCGCTTTCATTCTGGTTATATTTAGATTACACTATCAAAATGAAATTCTTCTTTAGGTGAATCGCAATTGTGTAGTTCTTTCAAGTAGTCTGCAAGTATTGTGCAGGTTCTCCGTGATGTTAATGAAGTCTTTTGTGTTTTTGGATCTATAAACTGTAAACTTGATGGTGTGCACATCTGTAAACCATTTTTGAATGTTTTCTAAAATTTCCTTGTTTCGTTCTGCTTAAAGTGTGATTTATTTGACGTTAGTTGATCTTTTATACTTTGCACTCTGGTCTTTTGAGACGTTCTGATGCATATTTTCTTGCTTCTATAATTCGTCACAATCATGATACAGTCAAGTATGTTCCTAACAGGGATAGTTTCTTATGCAGTCTCAATAACGTCTTCTTGATTCCCAGCGTTTAGGTATTCATTTCTTCAAGCGCAATTCGTAATCATTTTCTCTAGGTAACTTCCGTATGTCAAACTTTCTGGGTTGATATCGGCTCTTTTCGCTAATTATTGATGTAACCTTGAGTTTAATGATGGATAGGTAATGGCATGCATCTAAACCAGTGCTTGATCGAACTGTTTTTTACCACAAATCTGATTTTGTGATAACTATGTAATTGGTTTCTAGAAATTTTCTTGAAGAACGTGGATTTTAGAACTATGTTATGCTGCCTGCATAGACTTAAGAGTCTTTCTTCATTTGCGATGGTTCTTTTGGTTGGTTAGTTGGTTGATGTTTATTCTGTCTGTGTTCTATATTTAACATTTTTTGGTGCGTGTGTTTTTAAGATAGTGTACATTTTGTTTGATGATTTTAATGTTAGTGTGGAAAGCCTTTCATGACTTGCTTTGAATTCTATTATTGAGTTTTACATCTTTTTTACAATGAAACCTGTTCCAAATTGGAGCATGTTTACAGAGCTCTTTTCCCTGCTTTTCTCTTAAATATCTTGAATCCTTCTGAACCGACAGGTTGTTCATCAATAAATCTTATTTCTTGCAATGCTATTATTTTATTTTTTCCTTTAAAAGCCTTATAAAAAGTTTTAATTGTTCCTGCTATAAGACTGCAATTACATCAAAAATGGCTAGGTAATTTGTGTTTCTGTGTTTCATTTCATGTGTTTGTTGTTTAAACTCTGGTTTCAGAATGCTCCGACTCGTTCTTTGCAAGATGTCGCGCCGGCCGCGGTGGTCTCGTGGTTCTAGGCGCGCAGTCCGGAACCGTACGACTGCTACGGTCGCAGGTTCGAATCCTGCCTCGGGCATGGCTGTGTGTGATGTCCGTAGGTTAGTTGGGTTTAAGTAGTTCTAAGTTCTAGGGGACTGATGACCACAGCTGTTGAGTCCCATAGTGCTCAGAGCCATTTGAACCATTTTTTTGGAAGATGTCATAAGCCTCCACAATCTGAATTCCTACTTCACACTTCCTTGGGAATGGGAGACTGGATGCTCCCTGCTGTTTGAATCTCTTACAAAGGGCGTCTTCGTTATTGATTGCTTGCTGAATAAGGGGAGCACGTCTTCTAAAGGGGAGATGGTTCAAGGTTGTTAGCTACGAGAAATATATTTCTAGCCGCACCTATGGTGAACAGACGCTAACCACTTTGTCGCTTGTAGCAAGTTAGAAGCATTGTGGATATTTTTCCTTGTGTTGCTTCTTCCGCTTTTACCACCGTTTCAAGATCCATTCTTTCCGTCATCACTACCGTTGAAGTCTTCACTGTAACCCTTGAACGGAGGCCTCACTGGGTGCTATCACCCCAGGATAGGTATTTTCACACCTCCCCCCTCCTTCCTCATCACTTGTACCATTATTATTATTATTACTATAATTATTAGTGTCCGTAGCTGCAGCTGTAGACGTACTGTCAGTATTAACTTTATTAATTCATAGTTAGTATCATTTACTCACGTTGTCACTTAAGACATTCAAATCATTTTAATACTATTTTTCATATTAAAATTATTATTTCTTAGGTAACTGTGGTGTAAAAATGTTACGGAAGCTGTGAAACCCGAGTCCATTGTAAGAGAGAACTTGATGGCCCTAATCAAATCAGGTTAAATAAGTGAGGAAAATAAAATAAAATTGACTCAGCTGCAAACTCTTTTAGGCTATGCCTCTTAGTATTTTGTGAGCCATTCTTGTGTATGTTATATGTAAATGAGATAGTGTAATATGAAAAGTGACAAGCCATGTAGCTAATCTCTGTTCATTCATATTTTGTAAATAATTTGGACATATGTGCGTTGATTTAGATAGGGACTGATAATATAAATTCTGATATGGGTTAATACCACCACAATGGTTGTATAAGCTAATTTCATGTCCCCTTTTTTTCATTCTGCAAATTAGCCTGGTGCTCTCTGTAGTATCATCCAGAGATCGCGGTGCCACACCAAAGTCATCAACGCAAATCGATACTGCAAGCATCAGCGAGGGCTCGCTGCAGTCCGCAACAGCCAATGACAGGCACTCCAGAGGACCACTCCTCCCTCTCAGCATAGCAGCGCCCTCACACTGAGGTCAATATAGTGTCGAGCATGCAAGATCTCAGCCCAGTTTGTGAAGTAATCTGATTGGGTCAACATCATAACGTCGCACCAAAGAGTTATTAAGGTTGCTGATGAACTTGTACGCCAGTAAATGTTAAATTTTGTATTTCAAGATAACAGTTTGAAATTTATACATCAAATGATGCACTCAGTTGTAAATTATCCGGTACCCCTGCGGCAAAGAAGTGAGTCCAATTTAAGTAAATATTTCGTACATTAATGCAATAAAGTGAACGAATATATCATGGATTACATTTCCTATGTGCCACCTCACCGAACACGTAAAGGACCGGCATTTAAAACCGGACGAAAGTAGCTTTAGCACTGAGTTGAGCTAAGCATGCATGAGAGACGACTCACAGCAGTGGCACGCCAAAAGGGACCCCTGATGGCCGAGGGAGTACGTCGGTCACATATCTGCTACTGAGGGGATCGACAGGTAGAAGCTACCCTCACGTTGTCTTCGGGAAAGTCACCTTGGCTAGCGTCGTACTTGTGCCCACCCTATTGTGTATTTTATTGCACGTATCCACTTTCGACAGCCAAGCTGAAAGCAATCGTTCCAGACGATAGAACTCTGGCAGGAATCATGCTAAGAAAAGCACATTCTGGCGACTATCCAAAGAACAGCCTCAAGCACAGTTCTCTTGTCTTTCCTAAGGCCTATGAGACAAGTCTAGCTCGTGCTGGAGAGGGCACCGACTGATAAAATTTATGTGACGTCAGGAGGACGTAACACATTAAGTGAAGTTTTTAGCCAAGTGGGGAGGAACTCGATATTATAGATTTTTAACATTTTTCCTCTTCTGGCGGGAGATCTTGTTACAAGTACACAATTAAGCCACTGGCGGACAGGTTTAACTTTAAAGGGATTGTTTGCCGAGATTCTTGGCGAGAATAAGCTAGCAATCAGTTATTTACTAACTACAAATTTGGGAATTTTGTCTCTTGACTTGGCGTGAATGCACCGGTGCTCCACAGACTTTACTCTCAACTGGAACAACAGACTCCATTAGCAGAGTAGGGTGTAGTGTTCGAGTCCTTAGCAGAGCGATTCTAGGTACATATTTGATGGCAACCAGACACAGTAACTCCAATCTTCTCATATTACACTGCCAATAATGGCGAGCATAACTTGCATCTGTGGCACGTCAGGACCACTGCGAACTAGAAACTCAGAATCGTTCTTGAATTCACTTTCCCATGTTCGTCAGTGCATTCTCAGTTGCATCGTCTTTTAGGTTTCTCCGTCCAGACAAACAGTCACTGTAATCGACATGTAGGTATGTCGAGCTAAATTCCGCAAACTCAATTAATGGTTATGAGCTAATTCCGAGCCCATCGAATAACACTGCCTACCGATAGATCATTTATCTGCTTCTCATAGTTAATGTTCTATATTTATAATTTTCGTGATTTCATGACTTATATAGACGATTGTTCATTCACATGCCTTTCTGTAGTAAACTGAAGAGTACACTTAAATCGGGTCTTTGATTCGAGTAGATAGTCTCTTCCTGGTCATGTTTAATAATTTTCAATGACGAAATACTTTTTCTCTCTTTTAAGATTAACTGCAAGGATCACATTCTTTCATAGGGTTAATCAGTTCGTTGCGTACATTTATTCTAGCCTTGGGTCTAAAGGGTGTGTGTAAATCACGGTCTGAAGCATCTTGTCACGGACCGCGCGGTTACCCCCATCGGAGGTTCGAGTCCTCCCTCTGGCATGGGTGTTCTTGTTGTCCATGGCGTAAGTTAGTTTAAGTTAGATTAAGTGGTGTATAACCTTAGGAGGAGGAGGTGGAGGAGGGGGAGGAGATTAGAGTTTAACGTCCCGTCGACAACGAGGTCATTAGAGACGGAGCACAAGCTCGGATTGGGAAAGGATGGGGAAGAAAATCGGCCGTGCCCATTCAAAGGAACCATCCCGGCGATTTAGGGAAATCACGGAAAACCTATATCAGGATGGCTGGAGACGAATTTTAACCGGCGTCCTCCCGAATGCTAGTCCAGGAGACTGAAAGCTTAGGGACCGATGACCTAAGCAGTTCGGTCCCATAAGATCTTACCACAAATTTACAATTTTTATTTATAAATCAGGATTTGTTTTGGTACAGTTAACTTTATCCACACACATGTTGTGTTTTGGAGATGCTTCATGCACAGTTTGTTTATTTTTGACGAAGACAATCGTTATTTTTAATTTTCCCCATGTATGTAGACACTTGTGATATACATGTGCAGTAACTGGATTCCTTTTGCTATCATTTCGGCAGTTAGCAACTTGTGCAATTCTTTAATTGTTGATTAACCCGGTCCATCAGCCGTGCATATGTACGAGGAATAGTTTTTTCTCAGTCTGTGAAACAATTTTTTTCCAAATGACATTAAGCTCACGATTAGCTCCCCCTACCAAGATAGTTCCTATAAATAGTTTTCCCCATCGGTAAGTATGTTTCAATTAAGTGACAGTACCCACATGTTTTTATCTTCACACGATCTCCCAAGTAATTGATCTCCTTTTCTAACTTACTTATTCGTTATTAGTACTTACTTTTCGGCACATATGTAGTAAAAGTGACAAGGACATTCTCTTTATAGTTTTATTCGAATAATTTAAACAGAACGCCTTTGTGACATTATTTCTTTCCATACACTAAACTGCTAATAAGGACCAATACTCAGCAAACCAAAACACACCAATCCATAAAAATTAGAAAAATCGGAATTCCGCTTCAAATTAATTTTTTACACTCGGAATGGGGAAACAGAATTGAAATTATGCACAACTGTGCAGGTCAGCTACCAGGGAGTTTAATACGACTTGTTTCGTTTCTATGAACACAGAGCGTTTAGGGATGACATTTATTTGACTGTCACAGCGTCAGCTGCCCTTGCATGAGACCCTGGAATCTCTGGAAGCTCCTTGACAGTTCCGCGCCTAACTTGTTCTTCAGTTTACTGTGGCGCATCTGTTACCTCACTCAATATTTCGGCTGTTATAGCCTCCATAGAAGCACCGGTAAGTCAATATTTGGCTCTCTAAGAAACACTTCGTATATTTCATGGTGGCCTGAAAAATAAAACTCTTTCGACAGAATCCAATAAGCCGCCTGCTGCCTTAGGACGTAATATAGTTCTTTATAACGCTTCACAAAGTACTGGAGCAATCTCCAGTCCATATAGAGGATCCACTTCAAAAATAGCTTGGAATATGGGGAAGCTTTCACCTCCTCTCCATCATTCAGCTGATGTAAATGGCAGGAACTGCATTTATTGACAATTTCCAGGCAACTCGATTTGTACAGCACGCGTGTCGCTTCTCGAAATATTACGAATTCAATTCCATTTTCCACGCTCCTTAAAGCAAATCTGTATGTTCACGCACATACATCGCTAAATGCCCTTATATTAGAGCAACTTGCTAGAGTCTGAAAAGCGTTTGCTATATTGCTTTTATTCAGCAAACTGTTGTTTTATACCTCTGTCCAATAGAGAACAGAAAATCGTAAGAATAAGCATGCCAAATGCAACATTTATTACGTCTGAAGAGCAAACAAATTACCACATATTCATTGAAAGAGTAATAGATAATTCTTGTTCACTGTGACAGTACGCAAGAAGAGAGAAACACGATTGTTATTGCGTAATTACAAGTTGGTTGGACGGTTGATTTGGGAGAGGGGACCAAACACCGAGGTCACTGATCCCATCGGATGAGGAAACGTTAGGGAAGGAACTCGGCCGTGTCGTTTCCAACTAACCATCCCGGCATTTGCCTGAAGCGATTTAGGGAAATCACAGAAACCTAAATCAGGATAGTAACAAGTCTATATACAGATCATTAGCAGGACATTAGAAGCACTGAGGTACGGATCGTCCGTGCCATAATAAAAGAACATCCCTTACTTTTGGTTAGACTAATAAAAGGAAACCGACCAATTTCCAAACAATGGTGGCTGAAGAAAAGTTTTAATATCTCTCCTCGTGAATAGGAGTCTGCTTCATTAAGTATTTCGCACGTTCAAAACATGAAAATTAGTAATTGTTGGATACTACATAATTACTATTTCGATCATGAAGTAATTATTAACATCAAAGTTCTACCCTCTTGCTTTTCCTTTGTCAAAGCAACAATGCATAACTCAATATGAAACTTTTCTGTTATGATTCATAACACTTCAAGTAAAAGAATTAGAAGAACACGAAGTAGGAACGATCCATTCGTGAGACAGATATCAGCTATAATCAATGGGAGGCTAATAGTATACCAGCAAAAAGTATACATGTGAATTTTACTACATGGTGACTGCTCAACAACTCTATTTGTCGTCGGAAAAAGTGCGTACATTGGCTGGTACTGCGAAATTATTTAACAATACTGCTACCGATACGAGTAGATCCAGTGTGAAAATATGGAGTAGGAAAATGATTCACCACCTAGGTGGTCAGCTTGATTCAAATACAGTAGCCGTTATGGATAGTACGATTAAATGTTTTTTTTTCCGATATCTGCATTAAGGTTAGACTAAAATTTCTTAGAATATTTCCTCGGATTGAAGGGCGAACTATTACCGAGAATTTCTCTGAACGATTGTGCCGGATGCACCACTGCCAGCTTACTGTAAGCCTCGCACACTCACATTGATGATGAAACACACGAATTGCGTCGCGATTGAATACTACAGGCTCCATGCCGACTTCATTCCAAGCGTCTGCCGTGGCAACGGTCACGGTCCTAGGGCCCCTACTGTTTAACCTCTACATAAACGATCTCCCAACCACACACAACACAACGATGGCAATCTACGCGGATGACACAGGCATCCTCGCACAAGATTGGAAACCATCAAATATTACGTCACGCTTACAGACCGCACTCAAAGTGGCTGAGCCTTGGTTAGAGAAATGACGTATTGGAGTAAACGTCGACAAGTGCGAAGCCGTTCTGTTCACTAGAAGACCGAAGCAACTGCACCAACACCGATACTGCAGACCAATAACTCCACATGCACACCCAACACGTTTCCGCGAGAAAGTCAAATGCCTCGGTGTCTGGCTGGACCGGAAACTATTCTGGGGGGACCACATACAACACATGACCAACCGAGCAACCGCGAGGCTCAAACAGCTCTACCCCATGCTCAACAGGCGTAGCACACTGAACAGAAGGGTGTACATGACACTTATTCGACCCCTGATGACGTACGCAGCCCCTGTCTGGGGATACACTGTGGCCACACGCCTGCGCCATCTGCAGATCATACAAAAGAAAGTACTCAAAACCATAAGCAATGCTCCACGATACACACGCATCGCGCACCTTCACCGGGAATACCGACTTGAGACTCTCACGGAGGAAATCCACAAACTCACCACAAGACTATACAGAAACTCCAGACATTCGCAGAACCCGTTTATTCTGAATCTGGGGAACTACGACCACAACCATAGATGGAAACATAAGAGACCGAAAGACATACTTGTAAGGACCTAGCATCTATGGCCAAGTACACGCAAACACACCGGTACAGGTGAGCCCCTGTTAATCAGCAACCATTACTGGATATCCAGTTGGAACACACTTGCCGAATAACTGGCACCACACAGGGAAGCCGTACCGTACACTACATGCAGACAAGCTCCACACACCCCCCACACAGTGAGATGATCTATGGCCGATCTCCCACTAATATATAGCGATCCTGAATGTTCCAGTCCACAGCTCGTGGTCGTGCGGTAGCGTTCTCGCTTCCCACGCCCGGGTTCCCGGGTTCGATTCCCGGCGGGGTCAGGGATTTTCTCTGCCTCGTGATGACTGGGTGTTGTGTGATGTCCTTAGGGTAGTTAGGTTTAAGCAGTTCTAAGTTCTATGGGACTGATGACCATAGATGTTAAGTCCCATAGTGCTCAGAGCCATTTGAACCATTTGAATGTTCCAGGAATGCAGCGGCTGCAGCAAAAGTCGGATACATAGCCATCGCCTGCCACGGTAATGATGCATGATACCCATACTAACAAACCCAACCTTGCATGAACTGTCGCAGTTAGTAAGCCACTACTGCTCTTACTACCCATCCCACTGTCGCAGAGGTTTTTTTTCCCACGGCACGAGCCTTGGCACTTTTATCCCTCTGCTCTTCAAATTGCTACCATCATTCGCGTTTCGTCCACTATCTATCACCTGATGGACTGTGTTAATGCGTAGTCTTACCAAGACGCACGGATGACATAACAGCCCAGCATCCTGCGATCCACCTATTAGATAACTAACATGTTGACGGAGGTAACAATAGAACTTTTGGTTTGGTCACCACGTTGGTGCGGGCGTGGAGAGGCCCAATCTCTATTTAACGGTCAAGGTATGGAACTTCCCTGGAAGTCACGTAGCTTCTTACAGATACACCACTGCCAGTTCACTTTAACCCTCGCACCACCACATTGAAGACGCAACACAAAAACTGCCTCACCATTGAATACTACAGCCTTCATGCCGAGTTCTCTCCCAGCGAGCAACACGGCAATGGTCACCGTACGGAACTTGTCCTGGGAATCAAGTACCTTGTTTCCAATGCACTAACGCCAGTTTACTGTAACCCTCGCACCCTCACATTGACGATGCAATACACAAATTGCGTCGTGATTGAATTCTACAAGTTCCATCCCGAGTTCTCTCAAACCAACTAACGCGGCTACGGTCACCGTATGCAACTTCTCCTGCGAGTCAAGTATTATCATTCCGATGCACCACTTCCAGTTGACTGTAACCCTCGCACCGTGACATTGACGATGCAACACACAAATTGTCTCGCAATTGAATATTACCTGCTCCATGCTCATTCGTCTCCAAGCGTCTAATGCGGTTACAGCCAGCGTATGAAACTTTTCCTGGTAGTCAAGTAGCTTATTTCCGATGCACCACTGCCAGTTTACTGTACCCTCGCACCATCACATTAACTATGTAACACAGAAATTGGATCGCAATTGAGGACTACACGTGCCATGTCGAGTTGTCTCCAAGCGAGTAATGCGGCTGCTGTCACCGTATAGAACTTCTCCTGGGAGTCAAGTAGTTAGTTTCCGAGGCACCACTGGCAGGTTACTGTAACTCTTGCACCCTCACATTGACGATACAATACACAATTTTCGTCACGATTCAATACGTCAAGCTCCATGCTAACTTCTCTCAAAGCGACTAACATGGCTAAGGTCACCGTATAGATAATCTCCTGGGAGTCAAGTAGCTTGCTTCCGAAGCACCACTGCGAGATTAGTGACCATCGTAAACTCAGATTACTGATGCAACACAAAATTTGTGTCGTGATTGAATACTACGGGCTTCATGCAGTGTTCTCTCTAAGCTACATGCGCAGCTACGGTAACTGTTTGGAACTTCTCCAGGGAGAAAAGTACCTTATTTCCGATGCACTACTGCCAGTTTACTGCAACCCGCGCACTTTCACATTGACTATGCAACACATACTTTTTTTACCGTAATGCTCGCACACTCACATTGACGATGTATCACATAAATTGCGTCACGATTGAATACTACAGGCTCTCTCTTAGCGAGTAACGCTGCTACAGTCACTGTATGGAACATCACCTGCAAGTCAAGTAGCCTGTTTCTGATGCACCACTGCCAGTTTACTGCAACCCAGGCACCCTCACATTAACGAAGCAACACACAAAAGGCGTCGCGATAGAAAACTGCAGGCACCGTTCCGACTTCTCTCAAAGCTACACTTGCGGCTACAGTCACCGTATGGAACTTCTCCTGGGTGTCAAGTAGCTTGTTTCCGATGAACCAATGCAAGTTGACTGAAACCCTCGCACCCTCACATTGACAATGCAACACACAGAATTCGTCGTGATTGAATACCACATGCTCCATGCCAACTTCCCTCCAACACACAAATTGTGTCGCAACTGAATGCTACCTGCAACATGCTGATTCATCTCCAAGCAGCTGACGCGGATACGGTCACCATATGAAACTTCTGCTGATAGTCAAGTAGCTTGTTTCCTATGCACCACTTCCTATTTACCGTAACAATCGCACTCTCACGTTGATGTCGACTCACACAAACTACGTGGCGACTGAATATTACAGGCTCCACGATACTTCTGTCCAAGCAACTAATGCAGCAACAACCACAGTTTGGAACTTCTTTTACATTAAAGTAGCTTTTATCCGATGTACCACTGCCTGAGTACTGTGAACCACACACCATCAAACTGGCGATGCAAAACATAAATTGCGACACCATTGAGCACTACTGTCTCAATGCCTACCTTTCTACACTCAACTAACGTGGCTAGGTTCACCGTATGGAACTTCTCCTGGGAGTCAAGAATCTTGTTTCGGATGCACCACTTCCCATTCACTCTAACCATCGCACCCTCACACTGACGATGCAACACACAAAATGCGCTGTGATTCAGTACTACAGGCCTCATGCCAACTTCTCTCCAAGCAACTACGTGGCTATGTTCACCGTATGGGATTCTAATGAGAGTCACGTAGCTTGTTTCCCAAGCACCACTGCCATTTTACTGTAACTCTTGTACCATCACATTAAAGATGCCACACACAAATTGCATAGCAATTGATTACCACAGGCATCATGCTGACTTCTCTGCAAGTGCCTAACATAGGTACAGTCACCATATGGAACTTCTCCTGGTAGTCAAGTAGCTTATTTCCTATGCACCACTCCCAGTTTAATGCAAATCTCGTACCCTCACATTGACAGTGCAACACACAAAATTCGTCACGAA
The DNA here is from genome assembly GCF_021461385.2 of Schistocerca piceifrons. Lineage (NCBI taxonomy): Eukaryota > Metazoa > Arthropoda > Insecta > Orthoptera > Acrididae > Schistocerca > Schistocerca piceifrons. The sequence continues at coordinate 156,374,576 of NC_060144.1, read as the reverse complement.
TGAATACCAAAGGGTCCATGCCAACTTCGCTTCAAGGAACTAACGGCCACGATATGTCACCTCTCCTCGGTGGCAAGTAGCTTGTTTCCGATGCACCACTGTCAGTTTACTGTAACCCTGGCTCCTGTGTTTGATGATGTAGCGCACAAATTGCGCCGAGATTGTGTACTACACTTTCCATGCAGACTTCTCTCCAAGCACTAACGTGGCTACGGTCACCGTATATAACTTCTCTTGCGCGTCAAGTAGCTTCTTCCGAACCGCCACTGCCAGTTTACTGTAACCCTCGCACTCTATGATTGACAATGAAATACACAATTTGCGTAACGACTGATTACTATAGGTTCCATGCCGACTTGTCTACAAGCGACAAACGCGGCTACGGTCACCGTATATAACTTCTCTTGCGAGTCATGTAACTTTATTCCGTTGCACCACTGCCAGTTAACTGTAACCCTCGCACCATAAGATTGACGTTGCCGCACACAAAATGCGTCGTCCTTGAACATTAAAGACTTCATGTCGACTTCTCTCCAAGAAACTAACGCTGCTGCAGTAATCGCATGGAACTTCTCCTGAGAGTCAAGTAGCTTGTTTCCGATGCACCACCCGCACTTTGGCGATGCAATACGCAAATTGCGTCACAATGCAATACCACAGTCTCCAAACCGAGTCCGATCCAAGGAGATAACGTGGTAACGGGCATCGTATTTAAGTACTCAGGTTGCTCAAGTATCATGTTTCTGATGCACCACTGCTGGTTTTCTGTAACCCTCACAACCTCACATTGGTGATGCAACACGCGAATTGCGTTGCAATTGAATACTGCAGATTTCATGCCGACATCTCTCCAAGCAAATAACACACTACGGTCGGCGTATGGATCTTCTTCTGGGAGTCAAACAGTATGTTTGCGATGCACCACTGCCAATTTTCTAACCCTCGTATCCTCACATTGACAATGCAACACGCAAATAGCGTGGCAATTGAATACTGAAGGATCCATGCTGACATCTCTCCAAGCGAATAACGTCACCATATGGAACTTCTCTTGGGAGACAAGTATGTTGTTTCTGATGCACCAATGTGAATTTACTGTAACACTTGCACCCTCATGTTCTAGATTAAATACACAAATTTCATCGCGAAGGAATACTACAGGCTCCAAGCCGAGTTCTCTCCAAGGAAATAACGTGGCAACAGGCATCGTATGTATTTACTTCTGGGAGTCAAGTACCACGTTTCTGATGCACCACTACAGGTTCACTGCAACCCTCGCATTGAAGATGCAACATACTAACTGCGTCGCAATTGAGTACTGCAGGGTCCATGCCAACACCTCTCAGACAATAAACTTGCCTACTGTCACCATTTGGAACCCCTCCAGCGAGTCAAGTAACATTTTTCCGATGCAGCACTACCAGTTTACTGTAACCCTCGCATGCTCACGTTCTCGATGCAACTCGCAAATTACGTTGCGATGGAATACTACAGGCTTCAAGCCGAGTTCTCCCCAAGGAAATAACATGGCAAACGGCACCGTATGGAACTACTCCTGGGAATTAACTAGCATGTTTCTGATGAACCACTGCCGGTTTAATATAACCATTGCACCCTCACACTAACGATGCAACACGCAAATTGCGTTACGATTGAATGCTCCAGGATCCATGCACACATCTCTCCAAACGACTAACGTGCCTACTGTCACCTTGTGGAACTTCTCCTGAGAGTTAAATAACATCTTTCCGATGCACCACTGCCAGTTTACTGTAAAACTCGCATCCTCACATTGTCGATGCAACACCCAAATTCTGTTTCGATGGAACACTAAAGGCTCCAAGCCGAGATCTCTCCAAGGAAATAACGAATCAACGACAACCGTATGGAACATCTCCTCGGAGTCAAGTAGCTTGTTTCCAATGGATCGCCGCCGGTTTACTGTAACCCTCGCATCGTTACATTGATGATGCAACACGCAAATTCCTTCGCGATGGAATATTACAGGCTCCAAGAAGAGTTCTCTCCAAGTTGACAATGCAAACCACATGCTACCGATCATGGGAGTCAGGTAGCATATTTCCGATGCACCACTTCTAGATTTATGTAACTCTCGCATCCTCACATTGACGATTCTACACGCAGATTGCGTCGAGATGGAATACTACAGGCTCCAAGTTGATTTCCCTCCTAGGAAGTAACGTGTCAAAGCGCTCGAGGTGCCAATAATTGGAGACAGGTAGCATATTCTCGATGTTCCAATGCTGGTTTCCTCTAACTGTTGCGCCTTCATTATGATGGTGTAACACACAAATTGCGTCACGACTGAATACTGCAGGAGCCATGACGACATCTCTCGAAGAACCTAATGTGGCTATGGTAACCGCATGGATCTTTTCCTGGGAGTCAAGTAACTTGTTTCCGATGTACCACTGTCGGTTTCCTGCAACCCTCGCACCCTCACATCGATGATGCAACACGCAAATTGCGTCGCAATTGAATACGGAACAATCCATGACAACATCTCATCAAGCAACTAATGTGGCTACTGTCACTGTACAGAATCTCTCCTGGGAGCCAAGTAGCTTGTTTCCATAGGATCTCTGCCAGTTTACTGTTACCCTCGCAACCTCACACTGAAGAAGCAATGTGCAACTAGCGTCGCGATTGAATACATCAGGATCCATGCAGACATTTCTCCAAGCATCAATCACGGCAAAAGTCCCCGTATGGAACTTGTTCTGCGAGTCAAGTAGCTTGTTGTCGATGCACCACGACCATTTTTCTGTAACCCTCGCACACTCACATTGACGATGAAATACACAAATTGCGTCGTGATAGGATACTACAGGCCTGATGCCAACTTCTTTCCCTGCGACTATCGCAGCTATAGTCACAGCAACGAACTTCTACTGGAAGTCAAGTACCTGTTTTCCGTTGCACCACTGCCAGTATACTATAACCATTGCATCCTCACATCGACGATGCTACACGCAAATTCCGTCGCGATTTAATACTGCAGGCTTCAACCTGAGTTCATACCAAGTTTATAACGTAGCAACGCTAACAATATGATACTAATAATGGGAGTCATGTAGCATGATTCCGATAGACCAATGCCAGTTTCCTGTAACCCTCGCACCCTCACATTGACGATGCAACACACAAAATAGCATCACGATTGAATACTGCAGGAACAATGATGACATCACTCCAAGCAACTAACGTGGCTACGGACACTGTACGGAGGTTCTCCTGGGAGTCAAGCAGCTCGTTTCCGATGCACCTATGCTAGTTTACTGTAACCCTTGCATCCTTACATTGACGTTGCAACACACAAATTGCTTCACGATTGAATACTATAGGATTCATGAAGACTTCTCTCCAAGCAACTAACACAACTACGGTCACCGAATCGAATTTCCCCTTGAATTAAATAGCTTGTTTCAGATGCCCCACTGCCAGTTTACATTAATCCTCGCATCCTTACATTGACGATGTAACACACAAAAAACGACACGATTGAATATTACAGGGTCCATGCCATGTTCTCTCAAAACGACTATGGCACGCACTGTCTCTGTAGGGAACCCCGCCTTTGTGTCAAGTGGCGTGAGGACTGATTACTCCAGGTTCTATGGCTTGTTCCCTCCAGGTAACAAACTCCACTACAGTCACTGTATGGAATTTATTCTGGGAGTCAAGCAGCTTGTTTTCGATCCACCACTGCCTGGATTACTGTATTCTCATACCGTTACATTGACGATGCAACACACAAATAGCGTCACGATTGATTACTACAGGTTCCACTCCGACTTCCCTCGAAGCAGCTAACGCAGCTACAGTCATTGTTAGGTGGTTCTCCTGGTAGTCAAGGAACTTGTTTCCGAAACCACACTGCCAGTTTAGTGTCAACCTCGCACCCTCACATTGATGATGCAACACACAAATTGCGTCGAGACTGATTACTACAGGCTCCAAGCATACTTCTCTCCGTGCAACCAACTCATATACGCTCACCGTCTGGAACTGCTCATGGGAGTCACGTAGCTTGTTTTAGATACGCCATTGCCAGTTTACTGTAAACCTCACACCCTCACACCGATGATACAACACACAAATTGCTTCGTGATTGATTACAATATGCTCCATGCCGACTTCTCTCCAGGCGATTAACGCGGCTACCGTCACAGTATGGAACTTCTCCTGGGAGGCAAGTATCTTGTTCCCGGTGCACCACACCCAGTTTACTGTAACCCTCACATTCACGACGCAACACGCAAATTAGAACTCGATTATATACTACAGGGTCCATGCCGACTTCTCTCGAAGCGATTAACCGGCTACAGTCACTGTATCGAATTTCTCTTGGAATCAAGCAGCTTGTTTCAGATGCACCACTGCCAGGTTACCGTAATGCTTGTATTCTCAGACTGGCGATGTAACACGCAAATTGCATCGTGATGGAATACTACAGACTCCAATCCCCGTTATCTCCAAGGAAGTAACGTGGCAACGGGCACAATATGGAACTACTCCTGGGAGTCAAGTAGCATGTTTCCGATGCACCACTGCCGATTTCTTTTAACCTGCGCACCTTCATATTGACGAGTGCAACACACAATTTGCGACGCGATTGAATACTACTTGTTCGATGCCAAGTTTTCTCAAACCGACAGTCGCGGCTACGGTCACCGCACCGAACTTCTCCTGGGTGTCAAGTAGCTTGTTTGCAATGCACCACCGCGTGTATGGTGTAACCCCATTCCCTCACATTGTCGATGCAAGACACAAATAGCGTCTTGATTTAATATTACAGGCTCCATGACAAGTTCTGTCAAACCGACTATCGCCGCTACAGTCACCGTATAGAACTTTCTCTGGGAGTCACGTAGCTTGTTTCCGATGCACTACTGCCAATTTAATTTAAATCCGCTCCTTCATATTTCCCATGCAACACACAAATGGCGTCACGATTGAATACTACAGGCTCCATGCTGACTTCTCTCCAAGCAACAAATGATGCTACAGGCACCATATGACACATCTCCTGGAAACATGTAGCTTGTTCCGATGCACCACTGCCAGTTTACTGTAAACCTTGCGCGCTCGCATTGACGATGCAACACAAGATTTGCCTGACGATTGAATGCTACCGGCTGAATGCCTAGTTCTCTCAAACCGACCATCGCGGCCATAGTCTCCGTACGGTGCTTCACCGGGTGTCAAGTAGCTGGTTTGCGATACACCACTGCAAGTTGACTGTAACCCTCGCTCCCTCACATTGACGATGCGATACACAAATGGCGTGGCGATTGATTATTCCAGGTTCCGTGGCTTGTTCTCTCCAGGTAACAAACTCCACTACAGTCACCGCATGGAATTTATCCTGGGAGTCAAGTAGCTTGTTTTCGATCCACCACTGTCAGATTACTGTACTCTCTTACCCTCACATTGACGATGCAACACACAAATTACTTCACGATGGAATACTACAGGCTCCGAGGCGAGTTCCACCTAAGGAAATAACGTGACAACGGGCGCCGAATGGAACCTCTCCTGGGAGTCATGTAGCTTGTTTCTGTGGCACCACTGCCAGTTTACTGTAACCGTCACAACGTCACATTGACGATAAAACACACAAACGGCGTCGCCATTTAATACTACAATCTCCATGCATACTACTCCCCAAGCAACTAACGCGACTACTGTCACCGTATGAAACTACTCCTGGGAGTCAAGTAGCTTGTTTCCTATACCACACTGCCAGTTTAGTGTAACCCTCACATTGGCGATTCAACACACAATTTGCTTCGTGACTGATTACAGCATCCTCCATGCCGACTTCTCTCCAAGCAATTAACGCGGCTTCGGTCACCGTATGGAACTTCTCCAGGGAGTCAAGCTGCTTGTTTCCGATGCGCCACTCTCAGTTTACTGTAACCCTAGCACACTCACATTCACGATGCAACACGCAATTTAAGACTCAATTATATACTACAGGGTCCAATCCGACTTCTCTCCAAGCCATTAACGTGGCTACAGTCACCGTATGGAACTTCTCCTTGGATTCAAGTAGCTTGTTTCCAATGCACCACTGCCAGTTTACTGTAACCCTCCCACCTTCACATTGACGATTCTACACACAATCTGTTTCGTCATTTAATGCTAGAGGCTCCATGCACGCATCTTCCAAAGTGACTAACGCGGCTACGGTCATCGTATGGAACTACTCCTGGGAGTCAGGTAGCTTGTTTGCGATGCACCACTACCAGTTTAATGTATCCCTGGCACCCTCGCATTAACAATGCAACACACAAACTGCGTCTCGCTTGGTTTCCATTGCACCACTCCCAGTTTACTGTAGCCCTCACACCCTCACATTGACGATGGAACACGTAAACTGCATCAAGACTGATTATTACAGGCTCCATGTGGACTTCTCTCCAACCAACTGACGTGGGTACAGTTACCATATGGAACATCAGCTGAGAGCCTAGTAGTTTTTTCCCGATGCACCACTGCCAGTTTACTGTAACCCTCGCAACGTCACATCGACGATCAAACACACAAACTGCGTCGCCATTTTATACTGAAGGCTCCATCCAATCTTCGCCCTAAGGAACTAACGCAGTTACTGTCACCATATGAAACTACTCCTGGGAGTCAAGTAGCTTGTTTCCGATGCACCACTGCCAGTTTACTGTAGACCTTGCATCCTTACATTGACGATGCAACACACCAATTTCGTCGTGATTGTTTACTACATACTTCATGCCGACTTCTGTCTGAGCAAATAACGCTGCTACGGTCACCGTATGGAACTTATCCTGGGATCAAGCAACTTGTTTCTGATCCACCACTGCCAGTTTACTGTAACCCTCGCACCCTCACATTGGCGATGCAACACACAAATTGCGTCGCGATTTGATACTACCGGCTCCAAGCCAACTTCTCTCCAATAGATTGACCCAGCTATATTCACCGTATGGAGCTCCTCCTGGGAGTCATTTAGCTTGTTTCTGATGCACCGTTGGCAGTTACTGTAACTGTCGCCCCCTCATATTGTCGATGCAACACAGTAATTGCGCATTTTTCTGTTTCGTGTGGAGGACAGTTGGTGTTAGCCAAAGTCAATTCTTCACATGATGAAATATTGTGTCATATGAAATGGTGTAGTGGAAGATGTTAATTGGATGATGTCACAGTGTGAGTGAAAAGGTGGCTAAACCTAACTTCATAAGCAACAGGGGATACCCCATGATGATGTTGACAGTGTTGTTTTGTCTGGGCACGGCTGGAAGAGCTTTAGCACCCATAAGAAAACGTTATGAGGCAAGCATGGAGGAATATCATAAAATTACTGACATGAGGATTGTGGAGGAAAACGTAATGGACGCTCTGAAAAATTTTAAACACACTCCAACAGGGCAACGAAAAACACAGTGCTAGATCCAAAACATGGTAAAAGCGGGAAAAAGCAGTGAAAAGATTCAAATGAAGACTGCGGATACCTACAGGTGGCTGATCACTGGTAGAAAAGTGTGTGAACCAGCCAGTATGTGACACACTAAAATCTCCAGCATGAAAGTTTAGGGCAGAGTCCAGATATCACCCCAGTCAACTCGTTGTCAGGTAAAAGGAAGTGCGAATCCCCATCTAAATCTACTTATGTCCGTTTGTCATGAAATAAAATGCAGTGATTTAAAATATGGCGTACTCTGACTCGTACTCCACAGGCATCGCAGACAGGAGAATCCTCTCCCTGGTGCAAAAATCCATGTGTGAGAGGATAGTAAATGTGGAGGTGGGTTAGGATCACCTCAACGCGCTGGACCGTGTTTGCACGAGGATCTCTATGGCTGGACAGCTGGCTTCACTAACCGCAGCTTATTGTCCATGACCATCTGTCACTCTCCCGCTCATAACTGCAAGGTTTTATGATCCACCAACGAAATGGTAGCGTGAAAGGGTGTGGCGCGTCCCGAAACAGTATACTCCCTGCTGGCCTCATTCACGCATTTTCCGGCCTATTCATCCCCCCAAATTCCCATGTTCCCTGGTACCCAGCAGAATGACACCTTCTTCCTCACCGAGTGAGGTGGCGCAGTGGCTAGCACACTGGACTCGCACTCGGGAGGGCGACGGTTCAATCCCGCGTCCGGCCATCCTGATTTAGGTTTTCCGTTATTTCCCTAAATCGCTCCAGGCAAATGCCGGGATGGTTCCTTTGAAAGGGCACGGCCGACTTCCATCCCCGTCCTTCCCTAATCCGATGAGACCGATGGCCTCGCTGTCTGGTCTCCTCCCCCAAAACAACCCCCCAACCTTCTTCCCCCGTCTGTATAGTAAGTATAGTTGGTTCCATATGAGCCGAACCAGTTTCTCTGCTGAGTATATGTGTCACAACGATTTTAGGTCACTACGTGAATCGAAGCAGATGAGAAACTGTTTGCCTTGAAGACGCCTCATCTGCACCAGTGCGTGCAGGCTCGCATGGAGCTCTTCAGAAAATACAGTATAGGTGTGGGGAAGGTGATTCCTTAAGACACAGTTAGAGAAGACGGCCGGACAGCCAAGGGGGTCCCCTTGTTGGGAGCCAGCTGTATACACTACTGTAAAACTGTGATGCCTTCCCAAAATGTTAGAAAAACAGAGACTGAAACGTAAACTTGGGAGTGCAGACTCCCATAAAATTCGTGAAATGTATAAAACAACTGGACCTCTGTTTCTCTCCAACTTTGGCGCAAAACTTTGAAACCAGCTACACCCTCTGCCAGGCACTTAATTCTGAATAACAAAGTAATCGCGTAGATGTAGATGTACACCAATCTCTAACAGGTAATCCTTAGCGCAAATCCCATAGGGTCTCGCCGCAAGTTGCCGAATATATCGTGAAAGGTGTATGCATTAATTTTTGTAGGAATTTTTCTTCTTTTTTGTATCTGAAAGGCTGTTCGTAAGGTTTGAATTGCTTAGACATGCGCTCGCAGCGTCGATAGAGATGGCTGCTCTGCATAGAGATAAGTCAGAGGTGATCATTGCTCTACGAAGATGAGCGCCAGATTTGTCTGTTGATTGCGAGGAGAGGAGAGGAGACGGTCAGTTGAGCGTCGGTGTCAGATGTGAACAGGTGAGTTTTCGTTTACTAGCATCAAGGGACAAACAAACAATGGAGATTTTTCGAATTATATTATGAATCAGTACACGACTCGTTTCGGAGAGAAAAAGAATCGATCTTTACGTTGGTACGATAATATTTGTGAAGCATGGATAACATGGTTAATTTCGTTTTATTTGCGGCAGCGGTTTAATAATGCAGCATTCTTGGCTCGTCAGACATCCATATCAGGAATGATTTTGCTTTACAGCTTTTTATTAGGATTTATCGATCATTGCTCAGGTAATCGTATTTAAGAATTAGATTTTGGAACTTTTTTAAAAGAGAGAGTATATATGCGAAGTGTAATTTTTGTAAGTTCAGTTTTTATAATTCTTGGATCGCTGTTAAGTGATTTCAGAGAAAGCTTACGTACTTTTGAAGTTTCCTTGAATGCTATTAACTCTAAGGAAATGAAACTGGAATTGAGTCATTTAAACCAGGGTCATTGTTCACATTTCAAAAATCAACTGGGACCGATGACTTCGCTGTTATGTCCCCTCCACCAAACCAACCAAACAAGAATCAATTAATTTTCTATTAACCAAAAACCATTATCAGAAAATTGTGAATCAAGAATGGTAGCAGTGTTTCTAGATTACGCTTTGCACTTGTGCGTGTTTCTGTAGTTAGGTACCGCAGCGCAGTAATCGAATTGCGCTGTAGCTTCGAGAGCAATTTGTATCCAGGTAACACAAACATTTCACAGGGACCAGGTTTATTCTCAAAGTAATCAGTTTTCTTTTATGAAAGTTCATAATTAGATTTTGTTATTACATAAAGTTCCAGACAGGGCACGATTTACCAAAGACTCTCACAGTTAGATTTATCTACACATTCACGCAGTTGAATTGTGTCAGTCAGCGTTAAGCTACTTACAGATTCAGATACACTTTCACCTAGGAAGACGTTAGCCTATTTTAAGCGTCAGATCCTGATGCGCAGCTTCACAGCGGCGATTCCAAGCCGTTAGAGTGTACACTTACAATAATGACAACAGCCATTAGAGGTGTACACTTATAATACTGACAAGTTCCAATCGTAGAACAAACTCCCTTTCCTAAATAAGTTGTATTTTCTTTTACTCACCGCCGCAGTCTGGCATAGAAACAGATGGAAACGTAATAGATAAAACGAGGTACAAAGATGGAAATAATCACCACCATTGAGATCTACGTAACGCCAACTCAGACTGAGAAGAGAGACCGCAGTGTGAGGTGCAGGATTTGTATACTTACTCTTAAATGTTACCCGTCGTCTTTTACTCCTGCAGGGTAAGCTTCGCGAAATATCTCTTTACTGATGTCCTAAATCCCAAGAATGACTATGCAAATAGTCGCCTGCCTCGAAAAAGTATCAAACAAAAACTTTGTAATTAGTGGGTCAAATTTAATAAATAATTAATTAATTAAATTGATAAAAAGGGCCACCTTACAGATCATTTGATGATTTAATAAAATACGAATCCATTTATTGGATCTATAACTTTTTCATTGAAACATTATTAAGGGGAGGTGCAAACTTAATGTGACGCAGCATGTGAAAGTTGCTGCGTGTGGACGGGTTACTCCTGTAACCGAAAATGCAGATCTGAAGATGGTTCTAGAGGAACAGAAACCGGTCATGTGAATAAACAGTTTTGCAATCAAGACGGATTATAAGTATCATTGTACACACACAGATGTTAAGTTAAAACACAGTTAATTGGAATGCTGGCACGTGAATCTCGACACATGGTACATTACACAACGTCACAACTGAACCGACACGTGTGGGGGCATGTCTGCTAAATTATTGGTTACAGTTTTCCAAGATGACACACATCACGTCCACAATGATCACCCACACAACAAAAGATTGAATTTAGAAGAAAACTTGCATGCTCCACATGTAAGCTCACTGGACCACAGTGCGATTGGCTTTAACGGCCAATTTCGAATAAAAAAGCCCACTTCTTAAATTCCGTACAACTCAGTAATTTTGTAAAGAAATTTACCAAAAGTGAGCACATCTACTCCGCGATGAAACTGAGGATTCAGTTCGACCTCTAGTTGTTTTTTGGTCAAAATGGTGCCTCATAGTTTACAAAGAAACGCACGTGGTGTTGCAGAGCACGGACTGCTAATTCCGGGGGAATGAAACACAAGCACTGTCAATTAAATAAAATTTAATTCAAGCATTCCACAAAGCACCCGACACATTCATTCGTGATACACGAACTTAACTAAAACTGTACATCACTTGTCGCCACCGCACGTCCACCCCAAGTTGCAGTTGTACAAAAGATCTCACAGAATAAACTGGATACTCATGAAATTAACGCCCTTCTCTGAGTGAAATAGTTTCTGCGGCATAATTATCAATGTCACACAACAACTTAACTACCGGAAACTCAAACAATCTAACTCTTACACATTTCAAATTAGCAACAAGAGATACTACACAGAGAATCCTATTCACCGGCGTCCTACGGAAGAGTAAAACTAACCTACCCCGTCGCCGGGGTCTACACACCAACACGGAAGGGTTGGAGAGCGTAAGCAGTTTCTACCTGTACCAGTCTCACAGTGGATGCTGACCAGTGACCACTAATGCTTCTCTGACCCAACGAAGCCGTATTCAAAGCTCTACACAAGGGTTGGCTAAATTGCCCTTAACATTCAAGGAAACCTTCCGGTAACTAGAGAAACCCGAAGCGCCAGCTACAGAGAAACGACGCGTTTATACTAGCAGACGACAGTGGGGACGGGAAAGATAAGACATGGATAACTGATAATCGTTCAAATGGCTTTGAGCACTATGGGACTTAACATCTGAGGTCATCAGTTCCCTAGAATTAGAACTAATTAAACCTATCTAACCTAAGGACATCACACATATCCACGCCCGAGGCAGGATTCGAACCTGCGATCGTAGCAGCAGCGCGGTTCCGGACTGAAGCGCCTAGAACCGCCCGGCCACAGCGGCCGGCACATGGTAATGGATTACAAAACTACATACAGAACGTAGTTACGAATTTGAAACACAAAATACATTCTCCTTTGACGTTGAAATGCCGCTGAGACATGCCGCTGTAATATCACGCACACTCTCGTCCCTCTTTCCGTCCAGGCGTAGTCGTACCGATCATTTGACTCATTAAGAATTGTAGCAAAACTGAGAGTTGCTTCACAAGATCAATCGAACGGCTCACATGGAATCGTTTCACTATTACGAGCTTTCCAAACAAGAAGAGGAAGAGGAAAATGTAATGGGGAATCCAGAAATTCCCATAACAATGGTAACGGGTGTGGTGAAAAGACTTCACTACAGGGAAACTGACATAATCTTGGTAAGGTCCCATCGAGAATGAGAATGTCTGAGGTACCATTACAGATGTTGAGTCTACCACAATGAGTAAGACCGAAACGACCCAAGAAAGATTTAACAGGGAACAGGAAGAGGGAAAATATTTGGATGATATTAAGTGTTGTTACGACCATGCAAACTAGGTCAAACATATATGTAAACATAATACAGATATTGTAAACAAAATTAAGAAGATTAATTTGACAGAATCTGCTGAGCTGAAAAGTGTAAGCGAGCACTTGAAATCTGACAGGAGTGACATCTCGCAAAACAATATGGTACGAAAGGTGAACTCCACAGAATTCAATCGTTGAGGTAACCCACGTGTAAACTCTTAGGATGATAATTAGTTGGATGTTGATACATTAGCAAACAATGATTATAAAGTGAAAGATAAAGTTAAATTGAGAAATAAGGAATATACAAACAAGGAGAATAAGGTACGTCAGAATAATGGAAATTATAATGACATAATATCAGTAGACGAGCATATGGACTCATTTAGCGAAGTAATTCACAAATTCCGGTTAGAAAATAAGGAAACTGATGTTAGTGTCGAGGAGGAGGAACAAGAAATGATGTTATTCGAAAGACGTGAGTAAAATATATATGTCGTTGCAGCCTATGAACTAATGATTAATTGAGACGTATAGGATAACAGCGACAGCGAGGTTAAAATGTCGGATCCAAAAAGTGTTGTCGTCGATAATAGACTTCAGTGAGTTTGCCACAAGCAAACTACGTACTTGATTATTACAAGCCAAATACGCTCTTCATGTGTACAAGAACCCAAGTAACTGTTAATATTATTTCCATTTCATTTTTTGTATTAGCAGGCATTTTCCACTTATACTATCATTCTTTTGAATCCCGAAGCGAACCAGGGTTACGACAACATTAGAATGTGGTTAAGCTGGCGAATATGACAGATCATAAGGCAAGACATAACTGATTCACAGAGGCATGAAGGTAATAAAGAATATGTGCAAAACTAGTGTTTATCTGATTGGATAGGCTGTACCACAAAAAAACATGTTTGTTGTTATATTGTCAACAAGACTCTAATTGTTTACATTATTATGATCTGGTTACATGCCAACAGCAACACATCATTGATTGGAAGGACACACCAGGTGACCCCCATCGGAAATAGTATTTATGTACGTCCAAAGCAACTTAATCACTCACTCTTCCTGCCCTCCATTCCTGAATGCAGCAATAATATATTCTAAAAGAATCCACAATGACAATTATTTCTCTCTACGCTCTTACTAACTGTTCGAAGATATGCAGATGAAGGTAATACTGTACATACAGTCATCGCTCTCACCTACATTAGAAAGTTACAAGAATTGCGCGAAAAGAACGACTCCTGTATCGGTAAGACGACTTGCGTAGTTTGGTGACTCGGTTCTCACGTTTGGCAACATCATGCCATCTTGAAGCCACTCCTCCTGTCGGAGTTCACTGCAGATTCGTTCTTGGTACATTCCTAATTTCAGGAGATACTTTACCCTAATGACCCCGCTACAGCCAACAGATTAACCAGTTAAAAAGAAATGGGCGTACTGATCAAACAGCTTCGCTTAATGAGTTGACCTTAATGAACAAAGCGTAACGAGGAGCTTCGGATCGAACCTTTCTACTTTATTCTGATCGTAAAGCTGTCGCGCTCAGTGAGATCGGATAAATTTCCTAATTAAGTCTACCATTCTGTGGTGTTCTTTTCGAAAGTAAGGATCATCCTGAGCATGACCAATAGCATAATTTATCAGCCGAATTTTCCGTCACCTTTTTACTATAATTATCATTTCACTTACGAACTATGTACCACGTTCTTTACCAAATGGTACTACTGTTTGTGTGGGGTTTTGAAGCCCTCATGTTCCTGCCCCAAGTTCATGTTCCTGGATTTATATAAATTACGTTAAGGAAAAATTAGGATTTAACCTGAAATATCTTAAAACCTTTTCCTGCACGCATACCTCCTCATCTGTGCTATTTCCCAGGCAGTTTGTAGCGACCTATTTAGTATTGAGATATTGCGTACATAGCACAAACAATGTGCCTCAAAACGCTTAATTCAGTTGTATATCGTGGATGTGATGCCAACCACTTTGTAACGTACCTAGTGACCTGCCCATGTTTTTTTATGAGTACCACAAGCTTCTTCAGTCCGCTGACTTAGTACTATGTAGCGATATACATATACCTTCCTCGTGAATATGTCTACGTATTAGTGAAAATAGTGTGAAAATCTCCGTAACAGTTCCTTAGTTTAGTCAAAGTAACGCTATTATGCACTTCCATTTATAATATTGTAAGTAGGCTGTTTCGGTTTTTATGTAGGGAACGTCACCTAGCTCTCAATATGAAAATCACTGACTGTGCTGTGTGCAGCCTGTGGCTGGTTTGCATTGTTGGAATTTGCTATTGTAGTGTTGGGCAGTTGGCTGTTAACAGCGCATAGCGTTGCGCAGTCGGAAGTGAGTCGCCAGCAGTGGTGGATGTAGGGAGAGAGATGGCGGAATTTTGAGAGCGGACGATCTGGACGTGTGTCCATCAGAAAGAGAAGATTTGTAATACTGGATATCAGGAACTGATATATATATATATATATATATATATATATATATATATATATATATATATATGATGACTTTGCCGGCTGGGGTGGCCGAGCGGTTCTAGGCGCTACAGTCTGGAACCGCGTGACCGCTACGGTCGCAGGTTCGAATCCTGCCTCGGGCATGGATGTGTGTGATGTTAGGTTAGTTAGGTTTAAGTAGTTCTAAGTCCTAGGGGACTGATGACCTGAGAAGTTAAGTCCCATAGTGCTCAGAGCCATTTGAACCATTTTTTTCATGACTTTTGAACACTACTAAGGTAAATACATTGTTTGTTTTTTATCAAAATCTTTCATTTGCTAACTATGCCTATCAGTAGTTAGTGACTTCAGTAGTTAGAATCTTTTATGTAGCTGGCAGTATTGGCGCTCGCTGTATTGCAGTACTTCGAGTGATGAAGATTTTTGTGAGGTAAGTGATTCATGAAAGGTATAGGTTATTGTTAGTCAGGGCCATTCTTTTGTAGGGATTATTGAAAGTCAGATTGCGTTGTGCTAAAAATATTGTGTGTCAGTTTAAGCACAGTCATTTGGTAATTTTTCTAAAGGGCGTTGCAATATGTTTAGATTAAAGACTATAATAAATCAGTTATTTGCTGGAGTTTACCCAGGAGGAAAGATCAGAGGGGGAAAAATAGGGGACGATGGACTAAATACAATATTGTAGTAAGGAGAAGGATTGGAGAACATGAAGCAAAATTTCTCACAAGATCAGAATCAAAACCTTTGATAAATGTTGAAATGTTTGTGAATTCGTAAGGGACCAAACTGCTGAGGTCATGGGTCCCTAGACTTAGACACTACTTAAACTAAATTATGCTAAGAACAACACACACATTCATGCCCGAGGGAGGACTCGAACCTCCGGCGGGAGGCGCTGCACAATACGTGATGGCGCCTCAAACCGCGCGGCCACTCAGCGCGGCTAAACTTTTGATAACCTGTGTTTATTAATCACCAAATACGTTAATTTCACCACTTTATTTTAGTTACTTAGTACATGCAGTGTTCTTAACTGAAATGGTAAAGTTTCTATGAGATCTGCATACAATAATTTACTGTCAGACAGCTAACGTTCATTCACATGCAGATACTTTCCATGTTCGTGTCGCAGCAGTTTTTATCAATGGCTGGTGACACAACAAAAACATCACAAACTGCACATAAAGTCCGCTGGAAGCTTTTAGAGCTTATTGACTTCAAGAATATTCATATCCACGGACACAGCGACAGAGAGGGGTAGAGTTAAGGCAACTTCTCACACAGACCTTTAACTAAAAAGCACCACGTAACGAGGTACGTCGGTAGTTAGCACAATGAAGTTATATTCCGAAGGACAACGACTCATATCCTGTGACCCAGATTAGATTTTCCGTAATTTCTTTAAATCCCTTCGCTTATGCCTAAGTCCCGCAGCGATCGCAGGGTTACAATAGATTTGGCAATGTTAGTTGTAGCAACATGCCAAATGCCCTTCCTGCCGCCACTCCGTACCCCCCGGGACGGAATCAGTGTACCCCAACTGTCTGCGTCTAGTGTAAATTGTGAAATAGTGCGAAAGTGTTTCAAATGTCTGCGACTCGCGTAACTGAGACGGAACGTGGGAACCAGCCCAGTATTCAACTAGGGGGATGTGCGAAACCACCTAAAAACCACATTCTGGCTGCTCGGCGCAATGGCCCTCGTCGTTAATCCGCTGGGCGGATTCGATCCGGAGCCGGCGCACCTACCCCAGTCCAGGAAGCAGCGAGCTAGCGCTGTCGGCTACCCTGTCGGGTATCCGCAATTTCTCTAAATCGCTTCAGGTAATCATCGGGATGATTCCTTTGAAAACGGCTCTCCCTATTTCCCTCCCCGTCATTTCGTCGTCCGAACTTGTGTTGTGCTTCGCTTCCAACGACCGCGCAGTCGACAGGACATTAAACTCCAGTCTTCCTCCCTTCCCTCCTTTCCCCTGCCCATCGCCTGGTACGAAATTGATTATTTCTTTTATACCACTTGGTATTGTTTTTATAAAAAAACGATTCTGTAAGTCATGTTTCAACAACTTTAAACGAAACAGACATATTTTCAAAACAACTCGAAACCTTCTTGAAAGTCTCTTCGGGTTTGCTGCCGGATCCTAAAATCAACTCCATTCGATGTTTCGGCGATCCAGCTGGTCGCCATCTTCAGGAGAATGCTGCTTCTGCTGATGAGTCCCGCTGAGGACTGACACCAGGCTGCAAATCGACGACCTATATAGGTCACCGTACCGTATACGGCGCATGCGCTGCCCATCATAGTTGCTGCCCTCAAAGACTGAGAGGTAGCGCCGGCCTTAGTACAACACTGGCGGCAACGATATATCGCGCTCAGGGACGATTTTCGATCACTCGGACTGGCCGCACTGAAGAACGTTTTGTTTTGAAGCAGAGTAGTACAGGATTCCACGTCCTGCTAAGAGGAAGCTCATGATCTCTGTTAATTAAACTATCCGCCAATCTAATTTCAATTGCCTCTTTGTAGACACTGTTCCAAAAATCAAAAGTGTTGGTAACCATCATAGTTTCGTTAAATTTCATACCGTGTCCCTCATTTAAGCAGTGTTCTGCTACTGCCGATTCATCCCGCTGTTGTAGCCTTGTACGACGGCGATTTTGGGCACCGAATCGAACGGCTGATTTAAGCCCACATTGGCACGGAATTTGGTATACACCGGCTTTCCTAAGCTCCAAACCCGGCGTATACAAAATTCGCACATTTCATGACAGGTGTGTGGAACGTCACCGTCATACGAGGCTACAACAGTCGGAAAGATCGGCAGTAGCAGAACACTGCTTAAATTAAGGACACGGTATGAAACTTAACGAAACTGCGATACTTGCCATTACTTCCGGTTTTTGGAACAGTGTCTATAAATAGGCAATTGAAATTAGGTTGGTGGAGAATTTAATTAACAGAGATAATGGGTTTCCTCTTAGCAGGACACGGAATCCTGCACTATCCCGCATCAAATCAGAACGTTCTTCGGTGCGGCCAGTCCGAGTGTTCGAAAATCGTCCCTGAGCGCGATATATCGTTGCCGCCATTGTTCTACTAAAGCCTGCGCCATCTCCCAGTCTTCGAGGGAAGCGACTATGATGGGCGGCGCATGCGCCGTGTACGGTACGGTGGCCTATATGGGACGTCGTTTTGCAGCCCGGCGTCAATTCTCAGAGGGACTCATCAGCATAAGCAGCATTCTCCTGATGATGGCGACCAGTTGGATCGCCGAAATATCGAATGGAGTTGATTTTAGGATCCGGCAGCAAACCCGAACAGACTTTCAAGACTCACTACGCCGGGAAATCCTACGATCTCGAAACCTTGGTCTTATTTTACAGAACAGTCTGGCAGGCAGCGAAGAACTTACCGACGGGCCAATCGTAGGGCCTCCCCGGTTCGTTTGACGAACAGGTTTCGGGGATTATCTGTGGCTGACGATGTCTTTGAGCCGGATGCAGTCGTCTACCCCGTTCCAGAGGAAACTTCTAGGCCCACAAAGTCTGGGCATTCGGCGAGGGTGTATTTGCTGGTAGTTAGGAGCTCCAACTTTAGGCGCGTAATGGGGCCCCTTAGGAACATGGCTGCTAAGGAGGGGAAGGAAGCCAGTGTGCACTCCGTGTCCATTCCGGGGGGAGTCATTCCAGATGTGAGAAAGGTGCTACCGGATACCATGAAGGGTACAGGGTGCAGCCAACTGCAGGTGGTGGCTCACGTCGGTACCAATGACGTGTGTCTCTTTGGATCGGAGAAGATTCTGTCTGGTTTCGGGCGGCTAGCGGAATTGGTAAAGACTGCCAGTTTTGCTTCCGAGATTAAGACGGAGCTCATCATCTGCAGCATCGTCATCGTCGATAGAATCGATTGTGGTCCTTTGGGGAAGAGCCGAGTGGACGGTCTGAATCAGAGGCTCAGGCGGTTCTGTCACCGCGTAGGCTGGAGATTCCTTGACTTGGGCCATCGGGTGGTGGGTTTCCGGGCTACGCTTGATAGTTCAGGAGCCCACTACACACAGGAGGCGGCTTCACGGGTAACTGGGGCTGTGTGGAAGGGACTGGATGGTTTTTTAGGTTATAGGGTGTCAGGGAACCACAGAAGGGACGTTCGTCTAAAAGTGGGCAGGTAAAACACAGTAAGGTAGTTGTGGAAACGATTGATATTGTAGTTGTAAAGAACCAGAACTCCAAGCCCTAATAGAAAGCACTGAAGCTCAAATAGTTGTAGGTACAGTGAACTGGCTAAAGCCGGAAACAAGTTCAGCCGAAACTTTTTCAAACGTGTTCAGAAAGGATAGATTAAATATAGTTGGTGGTGGAGTATTTATTGGTGTCAGAGGTAGTTTGCTTTGCAGCGAAATTGAAGGAGATAGTTCGTGTGAAATAGTCAGGTTATACCTGACAATCGGACTAAACTATTAATTGGAACGTTTTACCGACCCCCCGTCTCAGAAGGTATAGTTGCTGAACAGTTAAACGAAAACTTGAGTCTCATTTCAAATAAGTACCCGCTCATACAATTATAGTCGGTGATGACTTCAATCTACCCTCGATATAACTGGAAAAATTACACGTTTAAAGCCGGCGGCAGGCATAAAACGTCATCCGAAATTGTACTGAATGCTTTCTCAGAAAACTGTTATGAACAATTACTTTATGAGTCCACTCGAAGCGTAAATGGTTGCGAAAGTATACTTGACCTTTTAGCAACAAATAATCCTGGACAACTAGTGAGTATTGTGACGAATACAGGGACTAGCGACCACAAGACAGTTGCTGCTAGGCTGATTACCGTAACACCTACAACCATCAAAAAGAAACACAAAGTATATCTATTTAAAAAGCTGATAAAAATGCTCTTAAAGCTTTTTTGAGAGACAGTCTTCACTCCTTCCGATCTGATCATGTAAGTGAAGAAAAATGGCATGTTTTCAAAGAGATAGTATCGACAGCAATTGAGAGATATATACCACATAAATTAATAATGGATGGTACTGATCCCCCCATGGTACACAAAACGGGTCAGAGCGTTGCTGCAGAAGCAACGAAAAAAGCATGCTAAATTTAAAAGAATGCAAAACTCCAAGATTGGCAAAATTTTACAGAAATTCGAAATATAGCGTGTACTTCAACGCGAGATGCTTTTAATAATTTCCACAACGAAATTCTGTCTCGAAATCTGGCAGAAAACCCAAAGAGATTCTGGTCATAAATAAAGCACTCCAGTGGCAAGACGCAATCCGTACCTTCACTGCGCGATAACAACGGTGAAGTCACTGCTTACAGTGCCACTAAAGCAGAGTTATTAAACACGGTTTTCCGAAACTCCTTCACCAAAGAATACGAAATAAATATTCCTGAATTCTAATCGAGAACAACTACCAAGATGAGAAACATAGAAGTAGATATCCTCGGTGTAACGAAGCACTCTAAATCACCTAACAAAGGCAAGGCCTCTGGTCCAGATTGTATACCAGTCAGGTTTCTCTCAGAGTGTGCTGATAAAATAGCTCCATATTTATTAATTTTATACAACCACTCGCTCACAGAAAGATCCGTACCTAAAGACTGAAAAATTGCTCAAGTCACACCAACACCCACAAAGGGAAGTAGGAGTAATCCGCTGAATTACTTGCCTATATCAGTAACGTCGATTTGCAGTAGGGTTTCGGAACATATACTGTATTCGAACATTATGAAGTACCTCGAGGAAAACGATTTATTGACACATAGTCAGCATGGTTTCAGAAAATATCGTTCTTGTGAAACACAACTAGCTCTTTATACTCATGAAGTAATGAGTGCTATCGACAGGGGATGTCAAATTGATTCCATATTTTTAGATTTCCAGAAGGCTTTCGACACCGTTCCTCACAAGCGTCTTCTATTTAAACTGTGTGCCTACGGAGTATCGCCTCAGTTGTACGAGTGGATTCATGATTTCATGTCAGAAATGTCACATTTCGTAGTAATGGACGGAAAGTCATCGAGTAAAACGGAAGTAATATCCGACGTTCCCCAAGGAAGTGCTATAGGCCGTCTTTTGTTCCTGATCTGTATTAACGACATAGGAGACAATCTGAGTAGCCGTCTTAGATCGTTTGCAGATGATACTGTCATTTACCGTCTTGTAAAGTCATCAGATGATCAAAACAACTTGCAAAATGGTCTACGTAAGATATCTGTATGGTGCGAAAAGTGTCAATTGACGCTGAATAAGGAGAAGTGTGAAGTTATTCACATGAGTACTAAAAGAAATCAGCTAAATTTCGATTATGCGATAAATCACACAAATCTGAAAGCTGTAAATTCAGCTAAATATTTAGGTATTAAAATTACAAATAACCTAAATTGGAAAGATCATATAGATATAATTCTATGTAGAGCAAACCAAAGAATGCGATTCATTGGCAGAAAGAAGGTGCAACAGGTCTACTAAATAGACTGCTTACACTACGCTTGTCCGCCCTATTCTGGAGTATTGCTGTGCTGTGAGGGATCCGCATCAGGTGGGACTGACGGATGACATCGAAAGAGTACAAAGAAGGGCAGCTCATTTTGTATTATCGCGAAATATGGGAGATAGTGTCACAGACATGATAAGTGAATTGGAGTGGAAATCATTAAAACAAAGGCGTTTTTCGTTGCACGGGATATTCTCATGAAATTTCAGTTTCCTCCTCCGATTGCGAAAACATTCTGTTGGCACTCACCTACACAGGGAGAAATGATCATCACGATAAAATAAGAGAAATCCGGGCTCGCACAGAAAAATTTAAGTACTCGTTTTTCCCGCATGCCGTTCGAGAGTGGAACGGTAGAGAGACAGCTTGAAGGTGGTTCATTGAACCCTCTGCCAGGCACTTAATTGTGAATAGCAGAGTAATCACGTAGGTGTAGATGTAGACAGGATCACAGCTCTATAGTGCATTACCGAGCAATGTTTGACTGGGAGTTTGTCAACAGCCAGTCATATTTGTTTCGCTGTTTTGATTGTTTGAGCTGTAAATCTACCCTGCGCTTTGCAGATATGGACTGTGTATACGTTACTGAGATGGACTCAAAATGACTGTTTGTCAATATCAGTTGTCGTAGTTAGGATTACTCCGCTTTCCCTGCTGTTGTCAACGGTCAATAACAACTGTCAACAGTGTGTGTCGTGAATGATAGAAGAAACCCGTACCCATCATATTAAGATGAAATCATCTGGAGGTCAAGTGGAAGTTTACCAACTTGCCTCACACGACGTTTGTTGCTTTAGTACATCCTGTAATTAGAAATTCTGTATCCTAGAATCACAAATTAAAGTATGTCACTCTAAACATACGCGAGTCTTACATCATAGAACGGAAATTTAAAGTATTTCATTTTGTAACAACACTACGTATTGCTGTTTCTCTTTGCAGTACTTCCACAACCGTTGGTATTTATCATCAATGATAAATCCGCTAGATTTGTAAAAATTATTAATTTCTGAAAATAAAAGCACAACCTGGTATCAGGATCTGTGTCCCATCTTCAGGTGCATGTGCAAAACTGCAAATCAATAATAACACGTATCCACATTGTTAACATAAGAAAAGATAAGCAGAACCAACAGAAACTCTTAGAAAAACCCCTGTGCGTAGATTAAAACGTGACTCCACCAAGGATGCATGGCCTCTCGCATAGGAGCATCTACATAAAAAGACGAAGGTCCCCAAACAATAGAGCCCAACAACCGTTAAAAAGAATCATGTGTAAAGTATTATCAATCCGACATTCCAAATCCCCATCACTAAACTTACAACGGTCTGTGCTTGATCCTTCCACGGTTGATGGGATACATATGTCTCACTAAGGTAATACGCAGTTTTACTAGTTGGGCTTTCTACGTCTCGTATCTGTCTAACGCTAGCATGTAGCGCGGTGTTTTCGGAACTTCGAGAAAAATACTGCGGACCCCAGAATGAATATATAGAAGGCTGTGAGCGATCAAATGGGGACGCATGTGATTTTAGGTGGCACAGTGCGTCTGTTTTACGAAAATCAAATCAAATCACCATCTTCTCCTGTCCGAGAATGTCTGAAGTAAGTGTGTTTCCTCACACATTACTGCACACCTCAGTAATTCTCCTGGTTTGCACATAATTTGTATGTAGTGGGTCGCATACACTCTAGAAAACTTCAAAGATCGTAGTGAACATAGATGTTTGGTGTGTCAAAGCCGCCTTCAAATATTGTGTTGAAACCTTTTGTGAGATATTTCACGTTTGTCATTATTAGGAGAACAAACGTGTTTTGGTACTGATTTTTTATAATTTTTCTCCATAATTCCCAGCCTTATAAAATCATTCTAAAATTGAAAATTCAACTCTGAAAATCCTAGGATCGTGAGACCCATGTATCCCACGTGACCGGCTTTCAAAATCGGCCAGCTTAAAAGTTTTTTGGTACAGAAAGTGTTTTATTTATCACATAGGAAGATAATTTACGACTTTTTTTTTTAAATATAAGCGGAATAAATTTTAACCGTAAAAGGGTTAAGGGCGTGTCAACCCGGATCCGCATAAACATAGGCAGGTGGCCTTTCGAACAATGAAACGTCCAAATAAGTGGTTATATAGACTGTGCACCTGCGGAAATTTTTGAAAATATAGTATAACCGCTAAGAAAAGTTTGAGACTCATCAGCACCGCAACGCACACGCCCATCAGACCTGTGCCAAGTGCATCCCAAGTTGAAATACTGGCGGGAGCGGCGGTGTACCCGTAACGAAATCAATAGGACTGCACACGCCGTCTGAACATCAAATTTGAATTAACGTAACCGCCAACAAAAGGTCTAGGAAACGACAAACTTGCATCCACTGCAGTGAAAGGAAACTTCTCTCATGCAGCAGTGAGGCACTAGTTACAGATTACCGCGTCTCTACGTGGATGTTTCTTATGCTAACAGTTTGTATAGGTGTCATGGTTTATTTATAATTTTGCAGATGACCTGAAGGTGGAACGCAGTTCCTCAAATCTAGTTGCACTTCCATTTCGAAATTAATAATTTTTACAACTGTTACGGATTTTGTTTTTGATGTTATTACTGTTTATCTCATGTCTTGATCGTCATATTTGAATACTGATTATGTTTTGTATAGATTGTTTGTGAAAGCACTGGTTATTTGCCGATACTTACAGGGGGTGACAAAAAAAAAATAGAACCACAAATACAACTCATTATCGTAACATGATTCTGGAAGACCGTTGACATTCAAAAGAGCTTCCATTTGTATCGGAGTGGATAAATACATGTTCTGTACGGTTGTCAAGTGAACTTTATACCATTCTTCCTGCAAAATAGTGGCAATTTCAAGCAACGGTGATCGAGGCCGATAGCGATCACTCATCCTTCTTTCCTAAGTAGACCATAAAGCCTCAGTAATATTAATATGTAGTGACTGCGGTGGCCAGGGAAGACGCGACAGTTTCTTCTCGTTCTCACAAAACCAGTCCTTCTGAAGTGGGGCGCTGTCGTCTTGAAACACAGCATTTTTATTGGTGAACAAACATTGTACTATTGATTGACCTGAGCAGCCAGATGGTCACATAATCCGTGGCAGTAACCCGGCCTTACACAGTAAACTTGGAGCCCATGGAATACTAAGATACGGCTGCCCAAATCATCACAGAACTATCGCCATCCCCTTTGGAGATGTAAACTCGTCCATCTTTTGGAAAGCGTGTGAACCAATACACATCCGACCAAATGACTTTCTTACATTGCCCCAGAACCTAAGTTTTATGGCTTCGGAACCACGTTTCTGACATTTGCTTCATTGATAAATGGTTTTGAACTTCCAACTCGACCTTCAATTCCCAGTTTCTGGAGCTCCCTTCGTTTTGTTTTGGTGCTGACAGGGTTCGCGAGCACGACATTCAGTTCTGTTGCACCTGTCGTCCTCATGTTTTCGTAAACTCCTCTTCTACATCTACATCTACATTTATACTCCGCAAGCCACCCAACGGTGAGAGGCGGAGGGCACTTTACGTGTCACTGTCATTACCTCTGTTGTGTTGGCAGAAGAGCCAACACCGTGTTACTAGAGGAGGCCGAAATGCACGTGTTTTAGCTCACGCAGGCTGGCGTCAGGAGGGAAGAACTATACTGACGTGAGGTCTGGAACATGACAAGGAATTAAAATTCAGAAAGCGGACGTAATTACTTTGATACTTAACTTAAATCCATTAATGATGAACGTCGCTCTTGACGGTACGTGATTCACAATATTGTCTGTTCAGAATTCATTCTAATTACTGAATATGGCGCCTTGCTAGGTCGTAGCAAATGACATAGCTGAAGGCTATGATTAACTGTCGTCTCTGCAAATGAGAGCGTATGTAGCCAGTGAACCATCGCTAGCAAAGTCGGCTGTACAACTGGGGCGAGTGCTAGGGAGTGTCTCTAGACCTGCCGTGTGGCGGCGCTCGGTCTGCAATCACTGATAGTGGCGACACGCGGGTCCGACGTATACTAACGGACCTCGGCCGATTTAAAGGCTACCACCTAGCAAGTGTGGTGTCTGGCGGTGACACCACAAACTCCCTTTCTTGTTCCAGTCGCGTATGGTTCGCGGGAAGAACGACTGCCGGAAAGCTTCCGTGCGCGCTCTAATCTCTCTAATTTTACATTCGTGATCTCCTCGGGAGGTATAAGTAGGGGGAAGCAATATATTCGATACCTCATCCAGAAAAGCACCCTCTCGAAACCTGGACAGCAAGCTGCACCGCGATGCAGAGCGCCTCTCTTGCAGAGTCTGCCACTTGAGTTTGCTAAACATCTCCGTAACGCTATCACGCTTACCAAATAACCCTGTGACGAAACGCGCCGCTCTTCTTTGGATCTTCTCTATCTCCTCCGTCATCCCGACCTGGCACGGATCCCACACTGAGGAGCAATACTCAAGTATAGGGTGAACGAGTGTTTTGTCAGCCACCTCCTTTGTTGATGGACTACACTTTCTAAGGACTCTCCCAATGAATCTCAACCTGGCACTCGCCTTAACAACAATTAATTTTATATGATCATTCCACTTCAAATCGTTCCGTACTCATACTCCCAGATATTTTAAAGAAGTAACTGCTACTAGTGTTTGTTCCGCTATGATATAATCATACAATAAATGATCCTTCTTTCTATGTATTCGCAATACATTACATTTGTCTATGTTAAGGGTCAGTTGACGCTTCCTGCACCAAGTGCCTATCCGCTGCAGATCTTCCTGCATTTTGCTGCAATTTTCTAATACTGCAACGTCTCTGTATACTACAGCATCATCCGTGAAAAGCCGCATGAAACTTCCGACACTATTTAGTAGGTCATTTATATATATTGTGAAAAGCAATGGTCCCATAACACTCCCCTGTGGCACGTCACATGTTTAACGTCTGTAGCCGTCTCTCCATTGAGAACAACATGCTGTGTTCTGTTTGCTAAAAACTCTTCAATCCAGCCACAAAGCTGGTCTGATATTCCGTAGGCTCTTACTTTGTTTATGAGGCGACAGTGCGGAACTGTATCGAACGCCTTCCGGAAGTCAAGGAAAATGGCATCTACCTGGGAGTCTGTACCTAATATTTTCTGGGTCTCATGAACAAATAAAGCGAGTTGACTCCCACACGATCGCTGTTTCTGGAATCCATGTTGATTCCTACAGAGTATAATCTGGGTTTCCAGAAATGACATGATACGCGAGCAAAACACATGTTCTAAAATTCTACAACAGATCGATGCCAGAGATATAGGCTTATAGTTTTGCGCATCTGCTCGACGACCCTTCTTGAAAACTGGGACTACCTTGGCTCTTTTCCAATCATTGGGAACCTTCTGTTCCTCTGGTGACTTGCGGTACACGGTTGTTAGAAGGGGGGCAAGTTCTTTCTTCAGTGGCCATACGTCACGATCACACAACAAACGCTTTCGACTGCGCCGTGACCTAGTGGATGTTGCTCTTCTGCTTTGCCTGTATGTAACATAAATCTTCGATACTGTGCCACTTGAAACACCAAACACATCGACTATCTTGGTTACGGGAGAAGCCACCATACTAATACAATGTACTCGCCCACGTTCGACTACACTTAGCTCCAACATACCGCAGAGCTAAATGTGTAATGCAACCAAACAGAATATTGTTTTGATCATGACTGACACTTGGGTCGTATTGAGGACTTTGAACAGATCAAATATGACAGCACAAACTGCAGACTTGGCTAACATCTACATTTATGTTGAAATGTGCGATTCTCGCATTGTTTCCACATTTTTGTCCAGCCCCTGCACGTAACGTGTGCAAAGTAATTGGCTTCATCGAAGCATTGTTGTAAATAAAATTGTATATCTTATTAACACTTGCGAAAGTACGTTTCTTGAAGATTTCCCGGCGTACTCGATGTTCGATGAGGTTTCAGGATTGCAGCCGGATCATGTTGATTTTTTGCCACAATATTTCGGCTGGAAATTGTCCATCCATCTTCAGGTGAGTGTCCGCCACCTGCTGCAATACCGAAACCTCATCGAACACTTGCAAAAATGTCTGTAAATAACTGATGTCTTCCTCAGGGAATTATATCCTAAATTTCTGGAGATGTACATAAACCATACAAGTGGAAAACGTACTTTATCTCTTATGTCGATACATTTTTCTTGCCTTGGAGCGGAAGCGGCAGTCAATTTTAGACAGATAGTAGTGCAGTGCAGTCGAAGGCTGGTGTGCATAACGAGCAGCTATTTTTGTGCAGTAAATGATATTGTATATTTCATATGGAGGTCTCAACTTGGTACATTTGAAATAATAAGTAGCCTCATTTGTGTAATCGTCTTAGTTACGAGATATTTTTCAAGGCTAAATAAATGGTGAAGTTGACCGTACCACATGTCTACAAAGCGTGGTGGTCAAGAAATGCAGAATGGCGAACTGTGGCTTCATCATTGATGCTATGAGCGTGAAGATACTGCAGCCTGTTAAATTGCTCATTACCTACTCATATGTGCTTTTACTTCATTAGAACAGCAACAGGTGGATCATTTATATCAGTCAGAATTATTGCTGTTATGAACTACACATTAGCATTATGGGTAATAACTTTGTGTTGACATTAATTCCAAAACCTATTCATTTTCCTACTCCTGAATTACTTTCTACTGCTATATTGTCAATTGGAGAATAATTCTAAGGAGTTCAGATGTTAATGCACCAACGTTGATGTTACGAACAACATCATTAATTCAATACCTTCAGCTTACAGTATGAGTGGTTACTTAACTTCTTTCTGCAGAAGGAAATACAAAACATTCATTGATCAGGAGGAATACAGCAATATAAATCCGTCAGAAATGAAGTAAAAGAAAAAGTGCAAAGTAATCAAGACGAAGTGTCTGCAGGAAAAATGCAGAGAAAGAGAAAAAGAAATAATCGTCTAGAGTGATGACTTAGCATATCACAGAGCCAAAATAGCCTTCTGTGAAACTAAAAGTAACATTAAGAGTGAAATGCGAACTCCGCTTTAAACGCTGAGGAGGGAGCGGATGGATGGAAAGAGTACACTGAGACCTTCATAAAACGGGAGGACTTCTCTGACGACGAGATATAAAAAAGTGGAGTCGATATGGAAGTAGTAGGTACTGCAGTATAAGAGCCAGAATTTAAAAGAGATGTGGGAACTTGAAATCAGATAAGGTAGAAGCGACATACAACTCCATCCAAAATTACTGGGGAAGCGGTAACAAAATGACTGTTCAAGACGGTGTGTAGATTCTATTAGACTGGTGACGTACCATCAGACTTTCGAAAAAATGTCATCCACATAATTCCGAAGACAGCAAGAGCAGATAAGTGCGAGAATTATCGCACAGTCAACTTCACAGCTCACGAATCAAAGCCACTGGCTAGAACAACATACATAAGACAGGAAAAGAAAATTATAGGTTTCTTACATGACGATTGCTTTGGTTTTAGCGACCGTAAAGGCATCAGACAGACAGTTCTGGCGTTCCGTTTGATAATGGAAGCAAGTTTGTAGAAGAATCAAGATGTGGTCATAGGATTTGTCGACCTAAAAAATGTAAAAACGGGAATAAGCTGAAGTTAAGATGGGTAATACACAATATGTACAAGAAACAAGAGAGGATAATAAGAGTGGAACACCAAGAACGAAGTGCACAGATGAAGAAGAGCATAAGACAGGGATGTAGTCTTTCGCCCCTACTGTTCAAACTATACGTCGAAGAAGCAATAACAGAAATAAAACAAAGGCTCAAGAGTTGGATTAAAATTAAAGGTGAAAGGATAACAGTGTTAAGATTCGTTGATGAAATCGCTGTCCTCAGTGGAAGTGAAGTAGAATTACAGGACCTGTTGAATGGGACGAACGTCTAATGAGTACAGAATATGGATTGAGAGTAGATCGAAGAAAGACGAAAGTAATGAGAAGTAGCAAAAATGAGAACAGTAAGAAATTTAGCATCACAATTAGCGATCGTGAAATAGATGAAGTTAAAGAATTCTGTTACTAGGCAGCAAAATAACTCATGACGGACGGAGAAAGGAGGACATAAAAAGCACACTATCACTGGAAAAAAAGGGCATTCATGGTCGAGGAATATCTGCCGGTATCAACATTGGTCTTAATTTGAGGAAGAAATTAATGAGAATGTATGTTTAGAGCACAGCATTTTATGGTAGTGAAACATGGACTGTGCGAAAACCGAAACAGAAGAGAACAGATTCATCCGAGATGTGGCACTACAGACGAATGTTGAAAATTAAGTGGACTGATAAGGTAAGTAAAGAGGAGGTTCACAGTAGAATAGGAATGTATGGAAAAGAAGAAGGGACAGAACGATAGGACATCTATTAAAACATGTGGGAATAGCTTTCATGGTACTATAGGGAGCTGTAGAGGGTAAAAACTGTAGAGGAAGACACAGATTGGGATAAATCCAGCAGATAATTGAAGACACACGTTGCAAGATGAAACGGTTGGCGCAGGGACGAATTCGCAGTAGGCCGCATCAGACCAGTTATAAAACTGATGACAAAAAAATGGGAGGGGGGTGGGGCGGATTGTACTCGTAATATGCTCACCACATCCTTAGGCCCCTCCGTTTATAAAGATAAAGAGAGCAATAGGGGAGAGGGGACGGGGTAAGAAATGCTTACGTTTAGCCACTGAAAAGAGGCAGACGCCTTCCACGTTGCCAAATTTCACAAACTGATACTAACGATAAAAAAAAGAATAAAATTATTGAGCCATTACAGTAAGCCACTTCGTAATATGAAGAAGATCTTTTAACGCTATGCGCCGATTTTCACAGCGACACTTCCAGAGGAAACCTCCGTCTCACTTGCCACCAGAGCTTAGTGGAGGGTGATGTGCAGAACAATTTAAAACTAGGTCGCCTTCCGTCGCTATCCAAAATATGGGTCACATCAACAGTTTCTGATGTCATCCCTCCATGAGATCTTGTGCAGACACTTTCGATTTCATCAAGGAAACTGGCACATATCCTGCTGATCAGGGGTCACACGTCTCCACTTCGCTGTAATTTACCAGGCAAGTATTGAAAATCAGGATTCTAGTGCAGTCCATCAATTTTTGACAACTGGAAGTAGTACTGGAAGACCATTGATCTCTTATGATTAGTGTGACACAAATTACAAAGACGGTAGCAACACCCGAAACTATACAAAGCGCAGAGCCGTTGTACTTAACATCTGACTCCCAGCACACATGAACTGCGATTGACAGATTGATCATAGATGTTTGAGACTTGGAAAGGTCTCTAGAACCATTTAGTTTCATATTGTTTGTAATAAATAATTACCAAAAGATTTCAGAGCCTTTGAATAACAGCGAATAAACTTTTTCCCCTCGTACCGGTAAAGTGAAAAGAGCAGAGCCGCAGAACTGCTGCGGAGACGCCTCTTCCGCCCTCGGACTTTTACCCGAAGTTGCGCGAGTTTCCTTGTGGTGTACCGCAGCAGGTCCTGTTTCAGCCAGGCATAAATTTCATCGCGGTACTGTGCAACTTTCTGCGAACAACTGTTAACTAGGTATATTTACTTTTATTTTTTAAGGCAATAAGATCAGCTTCAGTGAGCATTAAGCTTAGAACTGAAGAACTGGGACTCTAGGTGAAATGCGAGACTAATTTTCGAGGTAATTGATACCAGTCATGGCTGACAAAGGGCAGAGCAAAATTTCATTTTTATTGCAGTCATACTTGTACTTCAGACATTATTTATGCCATAAAGGGCTGCTATTGTTTGTGTTCATTTGTCGGGTACCATCTTTCCGGCCGACGACCGGCGAAGGCAATAAAGTGGACTGAAGTTAGAAGTGTCGAAAGAAGTCTTATGTAATGATAAGTGATATGCACATGTGACTCCAGTCATCCTATTTGCGGAATACGTTACACAAAATTATACTAAGATCGATCGTTGAACACCAGAGAAGTGGCAGCTTTCTTTCCGTCGCTTGCCACAAAACTTATTCGATCCTATTTTACAAGTATTAGAATAGTGACTATATATTTAGTGTAGATACATATTTGTCTCCATTTTTCTAGCCTAGGATAACTACAAGGGTCTTTCAGTAGTTAAAGAGACAAATTGGTCTGTAGAAAAAAGCGTTTAATTTTACATAACAATACCTTTTCTACTTTTCAACATAAATCCCTTGAACGTTTATGCACTTCCCCCAACGGGCTACAAGCTTTTTCATTCCGGCTGCAAAGAACTCTTTATCTTAATATTTGAATGAATTTCTCATAACTTTTACACACCCTCGTTGTTCTGATGGTGATGATGATGATGATGATGATGATGTTTGGTTTGTGGGGCGCTCAACTGCGCGGTCATCAGCGCCCGTACAAAGTCCCGGTTTTGACACAATCCAATTTTTGCACAATCCAATCTAGCCGCTGTCACGAACTATGATGTTGATGAAATCACGCTATGGAGTATGAACGCACGAGGATTCTGGTACAGACGTCGAGATACTGGGACAGCGTTGTTAGAGAGGCCATCGAAATTCGCACCAATGACGACCTCATAAACCGTGACTGTGGCTATAATCTTAGCAAGGCTTGGGAACCAGCGATTCGGTTAATCAAGAGTAAATCGAGCAAACGTGTAGTTGTGACGACCACGGCGGACAGAGCCATCACACCGACGTCATCTCAGACGCCGTCGCAATCTGTTCCACCGCGTGACCGCGTAAATTCTTTTACATGTGAAATTTCATCATTTTTTCGCTTACTATTGACTGCATTTGTTGCTATAGGTACATTTTTCTTCACAAGTAACAGAGATTCTTCAATGAATTTTGCACAGCATACAAACCATACTTACAGGTGTATGAAACTCTAGAATTTTCCAAATCTATTAATAACTATGGTAAAAACTGAGATAATTAACTAAAAAATTTGATTTTTTTTTCTAAACATAAAGTTTAAAACGTAACAGCTCATTCATTTTTTTCATAAATTAAATAGATTCTAGAGTTTCAGACACTTGTAAGTATGGTTTGTATGGTGCAAACTTCATCGAACAGTCTCTCTTATTAATGAAGAAAAGTGTACCTATAGCAACAAATGCAGCCAATAGTAAGAGAAAAAAATTATGAAATTTCACATGTAAAAAAAAAAAAATATTTTGTTATGTCTTGGAACTTCCAATGCTACGAGTGTGAATCCCGGATCCTTCCTGGTCATGCTGACAAAGTTTTATGAATTTATTTGTAAAAGTATGGGCAGTGGAAATTAAAATGTCCTGAGGTGCCTCTCCTGCTCCAAGTCGGCCTGTTTGACGTCCTACTCCCCTTAATGAGAGCAGCGGTGTTTGCGTGGAGTTGCCAGTGCTAACAGACAAGGGTCACTGCTTGAAATAACACCAGAAATATATGTGTGATGTACGACGAACCTATCGGTGCGGGTGACTACATCGGTTGGACCCTAGACGAATGGAAAACCGTGGCCTGGTCAGATGAGACGCGATTTCAGTTGGTAAGAGACGATGGTAGGGTTTGATTCTGGTGCCGACCCGACGAAGCAATGGACACAAGGTGTCAACAAGGCACTTTAAGTTTGTAGTGGCTCCATAGTGTGTATATGGAATGGAGTGGGTCCTCTGGTTCAACTGAACCGGTCATTGACTGAAAAAGGTTATGTTCGGCAACTTGGAGACCGTCTACTACCAAAAACGATGGAATTTTTATGGACGACAATGTGACATGTTACCATGCCACAGTTTTTCGCGATTGATCTGAAGAAAATTCTGGACAACTCGAGTGAATGATTTGACCACCCAGAGGGGCCGACATGAATGCCATCGAATATTTGTGGGACATAATCGAGAGACCATTTCTTGCACAAATACCTGCTCCGGCAACTATTTCGCAGTTATGGATGTCTGTAGAGTTAGCATGGCTCAGTATTTCCGGTGGGGACTTCCAACGACCTGTTCAGTCCATGCCACATCGAGTTGCTGCACTACGCCCGCCAAAATTAGGGTTCTACCCGATATTAGGATGTATCCTATGACTTTTGGCACCTTACTGTGCATTTGTACATAGTGCTTTATTTTTTATACGACTGTTTCATTATTTCAATGATGCTTTCACGAATGCATGGAAGTGAAATGTTTTTCATATTACCCTACAATCACAGTTCATTCTTTTATCTGTTTCTAATAGAAAATTGGGAAAATGAAACCCAGGCGATGCCGCTTTTGTCAGCTAGTATATTATAAATCTAAGCCCCCCTTCCCCCCCCCCCCCCCCCACCTTTTTCTGCGTATATATGAAGGAGTCTCTCAGGAACTACTGTAGGGTCTTTGATACGTGTTTATGTAATACATAGACTGATTCACAAGGAAGGTTTGAGCATATCTGCACTTATTGTACATTAAAATCACCCACCCACCCATCTCTACGATAGATTAGTCTTCAGAAAAGGACAAAAAAAGTTTTTGTCCGTTTCTGAAGACTAATCTAACTACAGTAGAGTTTTTGACGCAGTTTTCACTAACAGACTGATCCACTAGGAAGATTTGTGTGCATCAGCACGTATTAGAAAGAGGTCGTCTGGTTATAGGTACTCACAATTAGTGCTACAATTGTGAAGCCAGCTCGGGTTGTTAGTAAACCGTAACACTCGAAATTGAATTAACAGTAAATTACACTGTAGCAAATACTGAAAAGATTATGTTTAAAACCATGCTGATTTGTAGACATAATCTTTTCATTCTCAATTAAATTTATGAAATTCGAAATGAGAATACGTTCAAGGATTCTGCAGTAACGCCATGTTAAGGATCTGGTCTGTAATTCTGCGGGTCCATTACGTTACTCTCCTTATATATAGGAGGTACCTGAGATTCTTCACTGTCGTTTCTGACGATTCGCGATAAATTCAAGCTAAGTAAGGGGCCAATGCTCCAGAGTACTCTTTTTAAAACCAAAATAGGATTCCAATAGGATCTGGTCATTTATTTACTTTTAACAATTTCAGTTGTATCTCTACGCCAGGAATGCTTATTACTATGTCCTCCATAAGGGAGTCTGTGCGATGGCCAAACAAAGATGTGTTTCTACGACCGTCTTGCGTATACGATTTCTTAAATGCGAAATTTAATACACTGGTTTTACTTTTGCTATCCTCTAGTGTCACACCAGTCTGGTAAACAGGTGACTGGATAGAGGCCTTAGACTCACTGGGGGATACTGCGTAGCATCAAAATTTTCTCGGGTTATCGGCAAGACCTTTTACCAAGGTACGACGGGGGTAGTTGTAAGCTTCGCACTTCGACCTTTTTCCAGAAACGCGAAATGATATTCACTTTTGTCCGGCGTCATTTGCGCCTTCTCCTTTGAACCGAGAGTGCAACACCCTTTGCTTCCTCTGCTTTCATCCACTTAACACGGCACATACTTCTCCAAAATATGATTTACAATCCGTTTAAACTATGCCCATAATTCCCTTACGTCCGTCGTACTGGAACTAAATGACGTCAATTTTCACTGTGTAAGTGGGATGCGAACAGCTTTCTATCCGTTCTTTGTAGCAGAAGTACTTTCCTAGCCTTCTGCATTGATTTATTAATTCGTTGATTTATTAAGCCTTTAGGTTGACATCATGATCACAAACCCCTGTCTCTATATTGACGCGTTCGATTAGGTAAGACTTGTCCGTAGCGGCAAGGTCTATAATATTTCAATTGCGTGTTCGCTGCCGAACTTGTTGCTCAAGACTGCTGTCGGAAGAAGTGTTCAAAAGAACTTCGCATACTATCTGCCTGTACCCCCTGCAATGAATCCGTAGACGTCTCAGTCTATACTCGGTATGTTAAAGACGCCTCCAACTAACATTGCATGATCTGGGTATTTCCGCGATACTGACGGTAGACTTTCTTCCAGCGAGTCTAAAACCGTCCCGGCGCAATGGGGTGGCCGGTAAAAGGAGCCACCAACTGATTCGATTTCACCTAGATCTGTTACACGCGACTAGGTAACTTCATTGTCACGCTCAAATTCGACCTCAGTAGAGACAATATTATTGTCAGCGGCAATAAACACAGCCCCTCCTATGCCGTCTAATCTGTCTTTTCGATATACGTTTCACGAATCGAGAAATATCTCAGAGTTTTCTACTGCGTGTTTCAGCCAGCTCTTGGTATCGGAAATAATTTGAAAGTGAGAATTTTCCAGGAGTGCCGTAAATTATTACGAATACTTCAGCAATTTACTAATAAAATTTCGGCAATCGAAGTATCCTTACTCTAAACGCAGTCTGATTTCACTGTCTGCGAGTCGTTTGGCGAGCGTTCATCAACCTACCGGCAAGCCTAAAAACCGCCATGTGCAAGCCCAAGTAATGTGCCATCAGAGTAGCTGCTTCCTTTGCGTAATGCGCTGTTAACCTATCAAGGGGAGTCCTACAGCTCCTCACCCGATTATGCAGCCCCAGAAATCTGTAGCCCAGACCGTCAGAGATGCAATGAAGCCCTTGGTGGAGCCTTTGTAACTTCTAATTTCGCTGGATCCAGCGTAACTGCTTCACCAATTGAGACGTAAAATTAGGTGTGTCATCAATTAATATGCTTTCTGCTGTCTCAGACTTCTAAATCCGGTTGTTAACTATCACCTGAGCTATTGCCGCTGCTTGATGAATGGTACCTTAACTGTTGAGATATTGCTGTGCCAGCGCATTTCACCCTCACATAGCAACCAGTCGTAAATCAGTGCCAGGTAGATGATTACACAACAATGCTGCAAGGGCTATTTCAGTAGATGTCAGAATAAGGTTTCGAGTGGCCAGCGGCCAGAGGTGGCAGCATGACTGCTATAAATTTTCCATTCCCCACGGACATACCTGCTGCCTCCGCAGGACACTTGGGTGTAGTTATTTAGTCCAGTGCCTGTACTGTACCAAGCCAGTTCCATTGCTAACGAGCTGTCTGGGCCAGGCGCCAACTGCGGTAGCAGTTCATCAGAATATCGCTAAGGATCCATCGTGATCTGCGACGTCGAGACGTGATCTTTGCACTGGGGACATGCGTGGACTTAGGTATCTGTCCTCATAGTGCTTCGTGTTATCAATTTTTTTGTTCCAAAGTGAACTCAGAAATTAGCTTTGGTGTTTCTTCGAGCCATTAGCCCAACAAACAGTTGTTGTGCCATTCAAGTGCCACTGTGACTTAACAACATACATGAGACAGAACAGGTTGTTCTGTCCTATTACATTGTCCCAGAGTACTCTTTGTTCTTTGTAATAAATGGTTGCGCGTGATTAGCCGAGCGGTGTAAGGCACTGCAGTCGTGGACTCAGCCGCTGGTCCGGAGGTTCGAGTCCTCCCTCAGGCATGGGTGTGTGTGTTTGTCCTTAGGATAATTTAGGTTAAGTAGTGTGTAAGCTTAGGGACTGATGACCTTAGCAGTTAAGTCCCATAAGATTTCACACACATTTTTTTGTAATAAATGACACATTTGTCATCATCATATTTTCGTTCAGATACCGAGAGAATCTGCCAAAGAGATGTACGTCATTGTAATTATTTATTTATTCTATGATGCACATCCTTATTGTGTTGCTAACAACTACAGAACTAGTGAGTGTCTTGACTGTGTTTTCGTGATTAGAACAGCTGTAGTGCAGAGATTCATGTCTTACTTGAGCTTTTGTGCCAGTCTAATACTTTGAGTTGTAACATTCCCCAGGCCGATTTACCACTTTGTAACATCCCCCCCTCCCCCCCCCCCCCCCCGGGCGAATGACAAACCCTACCTTATAAGGTACTGGACCCCTAGGACTGTCTGGTATGCTAAGCGATGTAATCAGCCTCTGCACTTTCTCAACCTGTAATCTTACAAGCTCTTACCTGCAGTTCAGCCGCTCTTACGTTATTCAGCACCCTGTGAATTCTGGACTAAGCAAATATGTAGAACTAAGGTTTGGAGAGGAATTTCGATGCTACTAAATAATGCAACCCAGCTCTGATAGAGGCAATTATATTCTAGAGACACGTTGGCCTCAAAATCCTTTGATACAATTTACTACAAAAAACATTGCCATATCATAGTTTACACGCCAGAATCTAGCCAGATAGTGGTCAGACAGATATGCCCCTCTAACTGGATTCAAGACCACCGTCAGATACCGACTGCATTTGGTTGTAGTCTCAATCAGGCTAGTCCCTATTGTGATAGTATTAATATAATTCACTCAGTTGTCACACAGGTCTTTTAAAGCACAAGGCCAGGATCTCGTATTACCAGACGCCACAGAACTCAGTCTTTACTTGCACTTGATACCCCACATAAAAAATAAGCATGATCATAACCAACTGATCGTAGTGATCATTGGCGGCAAACAAAAACAGAATTGCCACAGCAGGAGCAAGCATAGCAGCTGACTTACCGTTTTCAGTGACTGTCATATATATGTTGCATTCAATAAGCTGTGCTCAATTACCTATTTCCGTCTATGCCTCAGTAATTGTCACACATTAAGATTAACATTCATTCACACTCAAAATAACCTCGCCACCTACACGAACGTGACTTTGTCACGGTCTTGCTCAGATTTAGCCAAAAAGCAAAGCTTAGTTTAATCTTGCGGGAGCGCAACTGCCGACCATCCGTACTGCTCCCCAGTCGAACAGCTAGTGCACTGTGCTGGTGTGCTGTGCGCCCTTCTCCCCACTAAATCAATTGTGGCATCAGCTACCATCTTCTCCGTTAAAAGAGACACTTTTTACCTTATACTTTCCCTGTTGCTTTCTGCGCATATACACTTTTGATTTACACTCTTCTGCCAATTTTGCTCTGGTCTCTGCTCTAATTTAAGTTTTTACGAACTAGCTACGTTTTTACCCTTCGGCAGCCTCTGATCGGACCAGTCCACGTCCTCCATCACCAAGGGTAGTCCGCCTGTGTATACTGCGTAGTATTTCTAAGCTACCCCTGGCTTTTCCGTGTCCTTCCGCCTTAACGTTCTCGCAAGTCACCGCGCCGGCCTACCGCGCCCGACTCGGCTCTTATCGTAACCCTTCGGTACGCTACCTCCACTCTGGCCGTCCACCTGTCTGCTATCCCGCTGCAATCTAATCGGCGCTCGCTTAATTAAAAAGACTATAACTTTAGTTTCATTGCCCATACAACAACCAGGTTTCTTTCTGAAGCCACCTTAGCTATCGCTTATCTGAAGCGTGGTCATTGACGCACAGCACATTGCCACGTTACGGAGTGAATAGTCAAAGATGCATGTGTGGTGGTAGACTCTTCAGGGTTGGTAGGAGTCTCCTCCCCTACCCCTCAGGGACGAGCGGAGTGACCGTTACCGGCGCTAAGCCATTTTCAGCATTCAGTTTCTGGCTGGCTAGCTGGAGGAAGGAGCACATTGACTACCAATCACCCACTTTGTGTTGGCTGCACAGTCGATAAGCGATTATCTTTCTTGAGGAATTTCATAATAGGTTTTGCATGTGTTGCTCATGGAGTTTTGCTAATAAACCAAGCAGTCCAACCCAGTGAGTACATAATTCTGCCATTGACTTCCAGTCACTCACATTATGTTGGCTTCTCAGTCAATGAGCGCTAACTGTCCCTGAAGATTTCATGTCAGCGTAAGCGTGTGTTCATGTGAAGAATAACGTAGGATGTACTATCGATTTAAATGTATTTAACATCGTCAATTTCTGTCTGCTGCATCACCATGTATCAACAAATGATATACTGAGATTACGTACTTACTTTACCCGCCGAATCTATCCAGTACCCTGTAGCCAAGCTGTGTGCCTAAATATGATAGTAGACATTAACCAGTGTATGAGCAGCTTGAGTATGAAAGTTACACATAAGAAACACCTTAATCCCAGTAGCAGAATATTCTCCTCCCAATCCAGTGCATAATAAATTAAGAGACTGATTACGTATAGATACTGAGCGCCCTCGTGACATGAAGTATGTTTCAAATTTTCGTTCACCTTTGAGAACTGAGCAGAGTCTCGTAATAAATTGCATCTTTAAACAAGCATTACCCTCAGATTATTTAGGCTAGAAATTTCAGTCATCTGACACCATCTGATAATAAATCCTTAACAGAGTTACCTCCTGTGTCAGTAAACTAGAATTCCACGTGGATATTTATTGTGTCGGACTGTGCTGAAAGCGTTCTCATTCAGTAAGCTCCTTTAGTTGCTTGTTTCCTCCCATCTGCATTATCCACTGTGTTATATTGTTTAATTCGAGTTCAAAGTAACTAATTAATTAAATAAGTACTTGGGCCATCCCCCTATTAACTGTCAGCAACCATTAAACCAAAGAAATTAACGAGATTGTGAGTAAATATAGTGGCTCCAATACAGACCGTCAGGCAACGACTAATAAGAACTAATACTCATATTCAGGGTTTTCATCTGTCGAACCCAGTTCAGTATAATATATGACGAGTCCTGTCATGATTTAGTGCAGAATGTTACGATCTATCTGATGAAGCAAACATTAATATGCTAACGTACCAATTAATAATATTGAGGATTCACTCATTTTTTCCTGAAGAGTAAATGCGTTGTTGAGTGGTTGGTTTCATCGTTGCTGCCTTTTGAATTTTTGGGGAATATTTAAATGTGTGTGAGTGAAACAGTTGTACTACTATTTTTCGAGAAACTATATGCATGCGAAACTTTTGCAGTAATGGTAGAAAAAATAGATTTTATTGTTTTATATACCGTGTCGAATATTAAGGTTATCTCTTATCGATTTCTGTCGCAAGCATTGTCACTAGGTCACGCGCGAAAAGTTTGGCAAAGAAGGGTGGCGCTGGTTGTGTAGAGGCCAAGTGACCAGAGAGAGGAATGTGCATGCTACCTTGTAGCTTCGGATGAAGGTAACTTTACTGAAGAGGAGGTAGCAGGTATGGTCGCCAGCACCATCTAAACCTGAAACTATACTGTAAGCGATCAGCTCTGTGCGAAAAACGACACGTGCTGTGCTGGGGGAAGCAGAGGCAAAGAGATGCAAAATGCTTTTCCAGAACAATCAGTGTCAGAGTATTTAAAGTTGCTCCTACTAGAAATGAGAGATGGAGGGAAACAGACCCAAATGGGATTGTAGAGGATTGATGAACGACTTGATGATCAGGATAAGAGTCAACAGGAGATTAAGAAATGATTTGATGATAAGAATAAGGCATTCAACTCTATTCCTGCTGTGGGCGTGAGTAAACGTCCTACTACGCCGTTCCCTAGGTGTTGCGGTCGTGTATACACACACTGCTTCAATTTTCCCACAGTGCTATGATGTCTATATGTGACTCATTGCTTGTTATCACTTACATAAAACCTCGTTTCGATATCCTGAATCGTTTACGAGATACGACGATTTTTATGATCATATATCATTCGCGACGCGCAGGTACGTCCTTCAGATACAAAACCAAATAACTCGGGAACGAAATGAGATATCGTTCTTCTCTCAGCTTCGAAATAAAACTTCGAGAGATTATCTACATTTCATTCACTGCAATGTATGAACCAGAACCGACAACACGCAAATTTTACGCAATGGGTTTATACCTCCGCAGAATCCTTAAAATCTCTCGCCACGTTTTACTTAATCTGTTGCAGAGCGGTAAATATGATGGATAACAAAAAGAAATTCAATTCTTTATCGAGTGAAGATATCAGAATGTAATATGTGTAGAAATCAAACTTTTTCGCTTAGTATTTTTCAAAAAATCGGATGATAAGTATTTCACATCGGCGGGAACGCCGTCTCCAAGCAGAGGCAGGGCTTTACTTAATTTGCTGCAGCACAGCACGCATGAAGGATAGCGAAAAAAGTTTCACTTCTTTATTGAGTGACGATATTAGACTTTGCGATGTACAAAAATCAAATTTTTTCAATTAACAGTTCTCGAAATATCTAATGATTAGTATTTCAAAAGGGCCAGAATGCCGTCCCTCAGCACAGGCACAATCATTTGGCAAGCAGTACAGCGATAAAAAATACCGCCTTAACTCGGAGTGAACAGAGCTCGTGTGTGCGGCGAAAGCGTTAATGAGCAATTTGATGGTTAGAAGAAGATGTTAGATAAGAAATATGACGCTCAGGCGAATGCCCTTAATGAGAAATCTGACAATCGAATGAAAAGGTTAGTGAGATTAATACTCGGGTAGATACTATAATTACAGAAAATCTTATAAACAAGTGAACTATGCAGAGTCACATGAAAGATGTTAGGCAAGACGTAAGGAATATGAGCGAGCGTGTTGAAAATCGTTTTGCTCTCACTGACCATGATCTGTCAGTTCGTGACAGTTTTGTACCGGGGAAGATTTTGGTCAAAGAAGTAGTGTCGAAGCACTGATCTGAACAACACGAAAGACTCAAGCGAGTTTGTCAGCAAATAACACATCAGGAAGCTGTACTACAAATACAAACCAGCCATTCTGCCGGCCGCGGTGGTCGTGCGGTTCTAGGCACTGCAGTCCGGAACCGCAGGACTGCTACGGTCGCAGGTTCGAATCCTGCCTCAGGCATGGATGTGCGTGATGTCCTTAGGTTAGTTAGGTTTAAGTAGTTCTAAGTTCTAGGGGACTGATGACCTAAGATATTAAGTCCCATAGTGCTCAGAGCTATTTGAACCAGCCATGCTGACAAAGTAGTGTACAGACTTGAGGAAATTGCCAAAGCAGACGTGGAAATTACGTTATGTGCTGAGACAGAATCCGCTAGAACACCGCCTGTAGCAGCAGGCGACATTGAAGAAGTGTGGTCTTTGCTAAGGTTTAAGCAAGTGCCAAGTAGATATCATGATACCTTGGCAGGTTTGCATCACAGCAATTTCAATCTAACTAACAGTAGAACAGCTAATTCTAATGATGAAAGTAATAAAGGTGATGTGAATAAAGGGCGCTGTATGCACGTGGAAGAAATTAGAGAACTGGAAGAACGGTTGAGTAATATACAGAGATTCTTGAGGAGGCATCTCTGGCAAGATGTGGTAGTTACATAGATATGGATGAGGCTAAATGCAGTTGACGTTTTGTGCCATTCCTGCATTATTTGTATTTTCCAGAAGCAAATAATCAGCAACATCCCAAGGTTTGAGTCTCACAGTTTGAACATACACTTCCTTCATTCTTGGGACAGTTAATGAAAGGTGAGGTTCATGTGCAGCCAGTTGTGTGACGATACGAGTACGAGGATGCAATCTTTGATTCATGATTGTGACACATATCATGACTTTTGTACAGCATTCTTCAACATATTCTGTTCTAAAGGCGTTCAGAGAAGAACTAAGTTCGGATTAATGAAAGACAACTGGAATGGGAGAGTTGCTGTGAAGATGTTTTCAGGATATAATGAAGAAGAATCAATATCCCTATGCATCTTAGAAGGCTACCGAACAGCTTGAGATATGTTTAACGATGTTACTGTGTACGTTTCGGAGAGAAATAGTGACAGCAAGAAGGAACATGCAGTACATAGCGATTTTCCAACATTACAAGAATTGAATGGTGACACAATCAAATATAATGAGAAAAGAGAATAATGTTCGTTCATACAATAGAGGATGAGATCGGAGAGATAGGAGGCCGTGCTTTGTCCTAGGCCATAATTTCAGTCACTTGCGTGCAAGTGGAGGCAACGGAAGGTGGGAATGTTGTCGACATAACAATCATAGATGAGGTATTTCCAGAAACGGACCGTAGGGAGACAATCACTCACTGCCACAAATAGTTGAAGTATGGTCACTGATCCACACCACCATGTTAGAAATCAAAAGAAAATGGCAGATACGAGGTAGCTAATGGAAGTTTGAGTGCACTGTGGATAGAATGAAGGTGTTGTACACAGGTTATGGAGAAATGAGAGACCTTTTACTTGAAGAAAATGAGGGAGTGAAATCAGTTAAATTCCTGATAGTGCACTATCGTCGTGTTTTGGGCTTTGTAACTCAGGCATCAGTCATATGTGAGAATGTTTTTACTTGCTGTTGTGCAGAAAAGAAATGGTCAGCATTGGCCTTACAAAAGACGAGAGATAGAGGAGCTGTTCACAGTAAAAAGCAGCAGAGTGAAGAGGATTTTATGTGTTCCGTGTTTTCGCTGTGGTATTCTTAACTGTATCCAAAGTGACAACAGAAGTAATACTGGTCTACACTTCTTGCACAAGTATCGGGCTGATCTCAATTTGAGAAATGGGTTTGCCACGTTACTAATCTATGAAGAGGAGATAACTCTGCCTTTCGATGAGATGGAGCAGAAGCAGAGACTGAGTTTCTCAAGTTGTTTGTAGACGCGTGAGAGATATGTGACGAGTATAACTAGGAACAGAACAATTCGCTTTAAGAAATTTACAAGGTGAGAAGTAATACAGAAGAAATAATTGATCATAAAATTCAACTTGTAGAATCAGAAGAAGCGCGAGGGGAACTAAGGCATCTACTACAGTAGAACAGGCTAGTATTTCTCGATGCACCTGTAAATTTCGGGTAAAACCTCACCGACCATTTTTTATGTAACCCTGAGTAGTCACTTGTAAGCAGAGAGCAGGTATCGAAGGAAATCGAGTCAATGTTAGAACACTTTGTTATCGAATTGGGAGTAAGTTCTTTCAAAATCCCAATAATGTGTGTGTTGAAGAAAGATGGAACTGTGGAGCACGTATATGATTCTCGGCGGACAGGCCTGAAACGTTAGATGAGCTATTATAGGAATTTCACGGCATTAAAGTGCTTACCTCATCAATCACGCAAGTGAGCTATTGGCAGGTAGAGCTCGATCCATCTTGTAAAAAGTACACCGCGTTTCTGTGAAATAGAAGGTTTTATGTATTTAGGAAATTACCTTTTGAGCTCAATATTACGTCTGTGGCATTTTTTTAGCCTTGAGTACCATATGACCAGAGCCATTACGTAAGAGAATCGCTCTTAACGCTGATGAAACACTTAATGCTGAGAAATCCTGTGTGGAGAGTAATGATGAGCAGTACCAGGTTTTGCAAGCTTTTGTGAGACATGATGCTACGATTAAGCTCAGCAAATTAGAACTCAGAAGAAGAGAATTCGACGAGATCTCGAAAAATTAGATGCAGTTAGAGACTGTCTAGTACCCAAAACAAAAAGACATTTATGTGCATGCCTTGACCTTATAAGCTTTTACAAAAGTTCGCTAACGTGAAGGCCTAACTTCACTCCAACTGTGCACTCTCATACGGAAGAGGACAGTGTGGAACTGGGGCAATAATGCACGAAAGGAATTTAAGC
This sequence comes from Schistocerca piceifrons, assembly GCF_021461385.2. NCBI lineage: Eukaryota > Metazoa > Arthropoda > Insecta > Orthoptera > Acrididae > Schistocerca > Schistocerca piceifrons. The sequence goes on along the minus strand of NC_060144.1, from coordinate 156,329,620 downwards.
ACTGCAGGAGGCACTAGTATCCACTCCACTACTGGTACACTCTAACCTTAGTAAAGAGTTCTGTATGTCTTCAGACAGTTCATGGAGTGGTTTTGCTGTTGCCCTGTTTAGAGAGTTTGAAGAGAATTGAGAGGTTGCAGTCAAGCAAATAATTAATTCAAGTTGTCCACTCAATAGAACGTACAAACTACAATGTCGCCGAATTTAGGCATTGGCGATAAGTGTGAAGTTTCTCTAAGCTTCATTACTATCTCTACGTGGGAGTAATATTTACGCCGATGACAAAGCGTTGCATTTCCTAATGTCTGCAAACCTAACTCATAATCACTTAACGAGATAGGCATTGTACCACCAGATATTTAAAATCATTTACATACTAAGTTCACAAAATGTTTTCAAAGATACACTTTCCCGTGGTCCAGCTGGGCTCACACAGGCTACTGATATAGACTTGAATGAAAACACAATGATTTAACGTACATGAGCAGTGTTACATTTGAAAATGTTATTGGGACAGCTCTTACGAACATTGGCAGGGAGCAAGATAGATCCAGTCTTGAGCATGGTCAAATACAAGTTGCAAAGCGAAGAGAAAGTGAGATTAAGGCAGTTCTGTTTAGTAAGAGGTGTATTCTGTTGTATAGGCGACACCCAGATTATACGCGATGAAGTAATTAATAAATTGATTTCGTACTATCATATGAACTTTGGAAATTTTGAACGTAGGAAGTGTCAGAAGCTAGCCGAATCTGTGTACTTCATGGATAGGTACTCTTTGATGACTAGAATCTGCTCTTTATGTGCAGCGTACAAAGTTCTTCGCATACTGCAGCACATCCTGCTTGTACCTTCGACAGTAGATATCTGCAAAACATCATTCTGCAATTTGTCTGCCTGCAGGCCTTACTCCGAAGGATTCTTGGGCCATCCCCAGTATCTCATCACATAAACATGTTGGTTTCGATTGTATAAGGGATAGTCAAATGAAAATATGACAGATAAGTAAATAAAATGTTCATTAGTTCAAAAGTAGTCGCCGTAACTGTTAATTTATTTAGCCCACTGAGGGACAAGAGGGGCAATACGTACCTACATGAAGAAATGTTTGCGGTTGGGTTTGAAATCAAATTGTACACAGGCGTGCACGTCTTCGTCCGAAACAAATTTATTACCACAAATATCTTTCTGCAGGGCCCCAAAAATATGGAAATCGCATGGGGAGAGATCGGGACTTAACAGAAGATACGTAAGAATTTTGAAGTGAAACTTTCGCAACGTAGTCAAAAAACCTGCCCTAACGTTGTTGTAGCTTAGCTAGGAACCTCTTACTCATCCCCCATACAGTTCCGATTCACCATGTTAATGATACTGAAGTTCGTTTTTTGGTCTAAATTACATTGTTTTCATATCTCATCACACTTCTTGAATACAAGTCATAATAATTTATTCGTAACAATGGCTCACAGTTAGAGTGTTTGTGGTAATCTTTTTTATATAGCTTTATTGCTAATTTGTTTCCCATTATCTAATGAAAGTTTCTTGATACGTAACAACACTATTAAGGAGAGAGTGAAATGTGCGGTCAGCGAAATGAGACTTCATAATCTGTAACTACCAGAAAGTAAAGGTGCGAAACGTATTTGTAGTTCAGTTCTGATATTTGTGATTAATTCAGTTCGGCCAAAAAAAAAGTTATGAACTATGGAAGTTCCACTGTACACCAGAGACATGTTTGTATTTGTAGGGTGAACAATTTTCAGTCGAATATGATTCCCCAATTCCGTTTGTATTAAAGTTAAACTTTATTGTGGCTTAAGTATTCAGAAAGGTAAAGATACATTTCATTAAATTGCTTAGATATCTTTTACATGTCGCTTGCCGAAAGAAACAGCAAAATTTTTTAGCTGAAGCGCACAGAACCCCAACTCATATTCTAAAAACTTTTCACCAGTTTCATGGGATTTTTGAGAGTGATTCTAACTGTCGTCCTGAATCGATTATTTCACCGATATTCTACGATAATATTGACGTAAACGAAGCTGAATCTTGATTGCTGCCCATTGTTGTGACAAACTTAGGGAGAGGCGAGGGGGTATGATTATCAATTAAACTAAAAGATGAGATATATATTTCTATGAATTCCCGCAGTTCTAACACACTGGGGACTAATACCCTAGATACTACAAGTAATATGTCCAATACAAGTATGTTGAGCAGTAATCACAAAATCAAATCTCATTGAAAAACAACATAATGATTTAAGGATTAAACTTGTTTCTGTGAAGATATGATCTCCCTTTGTGCAGCTGTAATAATGTCGTGTCTGAATCTGGTAGCAATATACGCAGCGCGTAATCAGGGCAAATCGACGAAGGATGACCGAAGTTGGGAAACTCATTAGCCTCGTTGTGATTAAGCCGGTCGCGCTCGGGCGCTATTGTGATACTCTGCTGATGTTGCAAATTGAGCTCTTTCAACGAGAAGTTGAGGTCTAGGCTTCCTTTCGCGAACATAAAGATAAGAAGGAAGGTAGAGCTTTACGTTCCGTCGACAATACCGTCATTAGTGACGCACACAAGGTCGGATTACGAAACTATGCGAGAGGAAATCGGCCTTGCCCTTTTCAAAGGAATCATCACGGCATTTGCTTGGAGCGATTTTAGAGAAATCGAGAAAAACCTAAATCTCAACGGCTGGCCAGACTTTGAACCGCCGACCTCCAGAACCCAAGTCCAGTGTGCTAATGAGATCGCCACATTTCTCTGTTTCCACAGACAGAAGAAAACATATAATGAAATAAACGCACTTAAACTTCCAGCAAAATAAAATTCGAAAATGCATTGTAAAATACAGCAGTACTAGAACTTTTCAACCATACACTGCATATACATAGGTTAAAGATTATGACAGTACCACTTTCATAGCCGGCCAAGAAAAAAACTTGATGTATTGATACTAAAATGTAAACTTTCACGGCCGGAAATATCATGTCCATTATAATTATCCGGGCTGTTATGCCGTGGTCGGTTGATGAATTCTGTGTCGATTCCCAACGTTTCGTCTCCGACTGCGGGAGACATCTTCAAGGGGGTCCGTAGCTCAATGGAAGGTCCAACACACCCACTGGCTCGCTACAGACTGCCGTTAAAGCGAAACGTTGGGAATCGACACAGAATTCATCAACCGACCACGGCATAACAGCCCGGATAATTATAATGGACACTTGATGTATTGCACACTACATCATCAAGATCACGAATTTGAGCGTTCCCTGTAAAGTTATTAGTTGTTTTAAATCGTGTACCTGCAATTTATTCTTGTTTTTCATCCACGTTTATAATTTTTTTTTACATGTTAATTCATTTTCCCTGTGTCTCTAGTGTGGAGTGGTTGTGATTTTGTAAGTGCATGAGTAGCTACACCATCCAACCATTCTGTTATCAGAATCGGATAAAGTGTAGGTTAAACTAATTGTTTTCTTTGTGGAACGCCTCTGTAAACCATCAAGCAGTCTGTCAAATCTTTTTCTTATTTTAGTTTTATCTTACTTTGGGTTAAGAAAACGAGCTAGTTCTGGAGTAGCAATTTTAGTCAATAATAAATGGAGATGAAATATTCGTCAGTACAGCTACATAAATGGAAAAATAATGGCAGTCGAATTCAGATTTCAAGAGGTCATGTAAGTGTTATAAGCGTTTACTCTTGAGAGGAATGATTCCCTTTTTAAGTTCGGAACAGGCAACACCCTAATCCTTGAAAGGATGATCTGTTTGTCTAAACTGATTCTCCAAGCAATTTAAATTCCTTGATTGTTTCGTTTTTTTGTTCATAGTAAGGTTGGGTAGGTCAATGATGTCTTTAAAGAGATGAAGAGACCGTGAAGGGGAATATGCGGCGTTTTGCGTCCAAGTATAATGTTTAAGCATTCGCCGTAATGGTGGGGTTACCTGAGACTCGAGCAGAAGATTCACAAGCACAACGGGGAAGTTTCAATTGTTGGTTCTACCAAACTAAGTAACTGCCTGTACCTTAAGCGCATATGGCAGTACATGAGACTTTCAGTCTCTAGAGTCTACGCTTTGGTAGTAGTCCTCTGAAACGAAATACGATATCGTTTAAATCCTAATTGAACTTGTAGATAAGATTAGAAATTAAGTAAATGCTTATAAACAACCTAACATGTTGGCTTCTCAATATAGTGTTATTTTTGAGAAAATTTATAATATTATTGAGTGATAATGAATATCGGGAAGTATACTTTTCACGTCGCATATTAATAAAACGTTTCTGCTAACGATGGTCGTACGTTAGTATTTCCGGTGTACTTTAACTTACTGTTGATAAGAAAGTGTCTTTCCAGACCTTAGTAGACTTGCAACGAAGTCAATACATACAGCGTTCATATCAGAACAAATCGTGTACAATCTCGGGGTGATTTCCACCGATTGTGTTTAGCAATTCCTTCATTACTATATTCACAGGTTCGATCCAGAAATGAATGAGATATACGAATGATGCTGTACACAAAACGTAACACACTTTTCTGTTCATTCTAAGAATTTTCCGATGTTTCTCGGACACAAAATAATATATTAATAATTTCACTTATTAATTATAGTGCCAAAGTAGGTCTGTATTTAGTAAACGACCACGTTTATCATTAGCTGTTCTATGCTCTACTCAACACAGTACTGCTTTCAGACTCAACGCACCATGACAGTGTAACGACAGTGCGATATGCGACATTAAACCCTCATAAAATGCTAATCTGCATCGGAAATCATACGATTATTCACAAAATTAGATGAATAGGGGACACAAGAAGAGTAGATGTTCGTGTTTATGGCAGTGGAAACGAGAGAAATGAAATGAAAAATTTTTCATTTCATTTCCCTGTACTTGATAAATATCTGCCGAATGAGATTTGTGAGTTAGCATTTTTTCGACACAAATCGTTATCACAGCAAGCACCTGTAAATCATACACCAGCTGCTGAATGCAAAAGGGAAAAAAATATGTGTGCGATTTTATACACAGGGAGTTAATTTGAATTGAGGTAATCAGTCATACAGTCCTTTAATGCACTCACCCACGAGCGCGCGCACACACAGACATCTATTACGTTTGCAACATACGAACTACTCCGGAAAGGTAAATATTCACTGCCAAACACATGTCATGACATGTTTCAAAAGAATGACCTGATTATGGACGGTAATAATTACGAAATATGGGACGTGCGGGCAAGGAAATGTCTCTTGTTTGAAGAGGGGGGGCCTACATTTTCATGAAATCGCCGTTAGATGTCGGTCTGTGTGTCTTTCCAGATTTCAGGCAGTCAGAATTAAAATGGCGTCCTCTCAACAATGCGTTTTGGTACTGATCCACCTGCACACAAAAACATTCGTCGTTACACGGCATACTTGATATTTGTGCAAAAATAAGAGTTTAGATCGACCTCGTACTTTTGATGACATGATAGAAAGAATTCAGCAAACTTTTGAGTGGAGCCCATGCAAGTCTATTCGCCGCGCAAGCAGAGAACTGGCAGTGCCTCATACGACTGTCTGGCGTGTTAGGGCGTCTTTTGGTCTGTAAATTACAACAAGTGCAAGCTCTTCGAGTTGCCGATAAAAGGAAACTAGTTGACCTCAGCAATACTCTGCTAAAGAATATGGAAGACGAAGCATTTTTACGATGGTTAATTTTCAGTGGTGAAGCAACACTTCACGTTAGTGTTAAAGTAAACCAACGAAACGCACGCATATAGGGACTCCAGAAACCACATTACATTTACTGATCGTTAAAGTGACTCCTCTAAAGTGAACTTCTTTTCTCGTGAAAAAGTGTATGGTCCCTTCAGTTTTGAGGAAAACACAGTGATTGGAATGCGCCATCTTCAGATGCTGCAGAACTGGCTTTTTCTGCAACTTCAAGAAGACGCTGATGACTTCATTTTCCAACAGGACGACGCTCAACCACACTGGCACAACAACATACATCAGTTCCCCAGAGACGTTCTACCTTAACCTTGCATTGCAGATAAAGCCGATTCTGAGCCATTTTGCTTGTGTGGCTGGCATACATTCAGGGGCAGGCAAAATTCAGGGGCAAGCATAAATTTAGGGGCAAATAATTCCCCTCCCCATACCCTTAAGCTATTGTTATGGTAATTGATTTATGACCCTCTGGGGGTTGATTTATGAGCCACTGAGGATACTCTGTCCTTCTAAGAAACCTCCACCCTTCCTCCAAACATCTGGGATGTTATAAAATCACTCCTCCCCCTCACCAATATGGGCACATTTTTTTATATAAAAATAGTTGACTAATTATTCAAATATGTCAACTAATTACCCCTTCCCTCTGGGAATTCTCCCACAGCTCCCATGCCCCCACTTCTCCCATCCCCTCCCCCATCAATAAATTGAGGGAAAAAGACTCACTCTGTGCTGGAGAAGAAGGATCTCACAACACAAATCCAAATCAATGTCAAAAATATATTGTTCAATTCAATTTATATATTGTCTATCTAATCAGTTTGCAGGAGACGGGGCTCCCCCACTTGGGTAGAGCTCACATCTGCACTCCAGCCCGCGTTTCTCATCATATAATAATTTTAAACACCACAGGGTGGTATGAAGGGCAATATATGAGCTGCTATTCTGGGTTACCCACACGTGTGTCTGTTTTCTAGGCACCTCCGGGCACCAGGTGAAGCACCAAACGCGGAGAGCTCAATTTACTGTGGAAGTCTGTGGGCTATGACATGTCATGCATCACTGTGCATCCCTAGCGTAGCCACGTGGGGGCCAGCAGAACTACCATGAGGTTGCACATGCACAAGGCAACCGTTCTCCATGCTGTGTGGAGAAACCCTATGCGTGGCCACAGAGAAATCACAGTCAGAAGCGACATAGATAGCCATAAATCGTGCCAATGCCTATCCAAGTAGACGTATGTGCCTAACCATGTGAGGGACCAGCCATTGTTCTCACTGCCATGAACAAAACATCTTGTTGCGATTCGTTTCCTGTCCTCCTCTCTCTCTCTCTCTCTCTCTCTCTCTCTCTCTCTCTCTATCTCCCTCTGTCTCTCAAGTGGTTACTTCCTGTGTGCAAACACATGCATGAACCAATATATCCAAACACACAGACGGTCGTTTTCATCCCTCCTGAGAATACTGCATTCCTATTGGCTAATGCTGAATTAATGCAGGTACATAAAGCCACCCTACACCTAGTCGTCCTCAATCAGCTCTAGTGTCTGGGTACGTCTACATCTACATCTACATCCATACACCGCAAGCCACCTGACGGTGTGTGGTGGACGGTACCTTGAGTACCTCTATCGGTTCCCCCTTCTATTCCAGTCTCGTATTGTTCGTAGAAAGAAGGATTGTCGGTATGCCTCTGTGCTGGCTCTAATCTGATTTTATGCTCATGGTCTCTTCGTGAGATATACGTAGGAGGGAGCAATATACTGCTTGACTCCTCGGTGAAGGTGTGTTCTCGAAACTTCAACAAATGCCTGTACCGAGCTACTGAGCATCTCTCCTGCAAAGTCTTCCACTGGAGTTTTTGTATCATCTCCGTAACACCTTCGCCATTACTAAATGATTTCGTAACGAAGCGCGCCGCTCTCCGTTGGATCCTCTCTATCTCCTCTATCAACCCTATCTGGTATGGATCCCACACTGCTGAGCAGTATTCAAGCAGTGGGCGAACAAGTGTACTATAACCTACTTCCTTTGTTTTCGGATTGCATTTCCTTAGGAATCTTCCAAAGAATCTCAGTCTGGCATCTGCTTTACCGACGATCAACTTTATATGATCATTCCATTTTAAATCACTCCTTCTGCCTCCTCCCAGGTAATTTATGGAATTAATTGCTTCCAGTTGCTGAACTGCTATATGGTAGATAAATGATAAAGGATATTTCTTTCTATGTACTCGCAGTACATTACACTTGTCTACATTGAGATTCAATTGCCATTCCATGCACCATGCGTCAATTCGCTGCAGATCCTGCACTTCAGTACGATTTTCCATTGTTGCAATCTCTCGATATACCACAGCATCATCCGCAAAAAACCTCAGTGAACTTCCGATCTTATTCAAAATGTCATTTATGTATATTATGAATAGCAACGGTCCTATGACACTCCCCTGCAGCACACCTGAAATCGCTCTTACATCGGAAGACTTCTCTCCATTGAGAATGACATGCTGCGTTCTGTTATCTAGGAACTCTTCAATCCAATCACACAGTTAGTTTGATAGTCAATATGCTCTTACTTTGTTCATTAAACGACTGTGGGGAACTGTATCGAACGCCTTGCGGAAGTCAAGAAACACGGCGCCTACCTGGGAACCCGTGTCTATGGCCCTTTGAGTCTCGTGGACGAATAGCACGAGCTGGGTTTCACACGATCGTCTTTCGAAACCTATGCTGATTCCTACAGAGTAGATTTCTAGTCTCCAGAAAAGTCATTATACTCGAACATAATACGTGTTCCAAAATTCTACTACTGATCGACGTTAGAGATATAGGTCAATAGTTCTGCACATCTGTTCGACGTCCTTTCTTTAAAACGGGGATGACCTGTGCTCTTTTTCAATCCTTTGGAACGCTACGCTCTTCTAGAGACCTACGGTAAATCGCTGCAAAAAGGGGGGCAAGTTCCTTGGCGTACTCTGTGTAAAATCGAACTGGTATTACATCAGGTCCAGCGGCCTTTCCTCTTTTGAGCTATTTTAATTGTTTCAGTTGTCCCTGTTAGTGTGTCTGACCATTTTGTGGTTTTTTACATAGTGCAGCTACCATGAACTGGTCAGCAGCAGCAAACAGCAGCAGTGCCAGTCGCAAGCACAGTAGACAATCAGAGGAGTGGAAATTACTGGGTAAGTAGATATTCAAATCGATAATTTAATTTTTTTCTTTTTTTATGTACAGTTCATTCACTAAGAAATCGTTGTATTGAATACATGTTGTCGTCTTATTCTTTCAGCATAATTATGCTAAATCGTGGATTAGCTGGAATCTGAGAGGCAGCAGCAGCAACAGCAACAGTAACAACATCAGCATTATAAGGGTATATATTTTTGTTCTTTATAGCATTGCTTACATGTAATATATTGGTGATATTTAGTGGTAATGAGTCTGAGACATATCCCTTTCGTTGAAAGTAATTTATTTCTAAAATTTCATCTAGCGTTGTGTGTGCATACTATGTTTTGTTACTTCATTGTTCTTCATATTTTTGTGTGTACATAATGTTTCTGTAATTTTGTGGGCGAGTCTGAGTCACATTCTTTGTTGCTGTAGATGATTTAGAGGATAAAGAATAGGGAGCGACAAAGGTTTTGATGCCATCCACATCAGAGGTGTTGTATAAATAAAATTTTTGTTTCTCGCGTTTTTTGCGTAAATATTTTTTTTATTTGATCGATATGCTGTAGGCGATGTAGGGGAACTGGATCAATGGATCCACAGTGGCAGAACTCATATAAACTATTAGTTTTCATGGTGCACAAGCCTTTTGCTGCTCTGTCTAGAGCAGCTAGTTCTCCAAGGAGACTCCACTCCATAACTGATGACAATACTGATGAATAAGCGAAGATACATTATTCACTCTTGTAATCTCCAGCAGTGTCTCAGATTCGGGATGCAGTTGATTAGAATCACTTGGGTTTTCACCTTCAAGCAGTCCTCCTTGTTGAAGGAGTATATTGATTTCAATGCAACACTGAGGACGTCCACGATGTGTGACTTTGAGAAGGAGTCTTTAAATTAATGAACAATTAAATTTTTGGCAAAAATGTGGAGAATTTGATAAAACATAGTGAAATTTTCGTTGGAACGGAATGGCATAGGCGTTGGAGCATAAGAAAATTCATCTCCAGCCCAAATTTTAAATGAATCACAATATACAGTGAGAACATTGTTGCTGCGTAGAGTACAAAGACTGCAGTAGAGTTCACAAAAGCTTTCTATGTGGCGATGTGCATACTAGATCTATCCAAATTCCACATGTGCATATTCCATTATTAGTTTGCAAAACCTAATTTCGCTGATCCTAAGTTACTTTATATGGATACAGAGGGCTTCATCTGTTGAGTGAAGAACTACAATCCATATGAAATAATGAGGAGCCACAGTGAAATCGTGGAGTTTGTAGGTTTGCGAGCAAAATTGTGTGCATACCACAAATTCGAAGGCGCCACACGCAGGAGGGTTGATGATGTGTCTAACATGACCTTGAGAGCACTATCTATTGAAAATTATTTGTAGTGCCAGTACAGCAGCGTTTGTGGTGCTCCACCACAGCCACAGCATATGGTGCAGCAAACTAGTATTCGATCGATAGGAAACAAGGTGTACACTGTCCTACAGTCTAAAGTCAGCCTGTTGCCTTATGATGATAAAGGGGTCGTATCTGATTATGGGACTGAAACTATGCCACACTCACAGTATTCACTTCTTGAGAGAGAAAGAGTGGGTGGGATTCCTATTGAGTCGGATGGAGAGAATGCAACTTGGTGTAAATGTTACAGAGTAGTATGAACCTGTTATCATAATATATATATATATATATATATATATATATATATATATATATATATATATATATATATATCTGTGTGTGTGTGTGTGTGTGTGGAGAGTCAATATTTATTTATGAGGGTCACTCCAAAAGAAGTGCAAACTACACTCCTGGAAATTGAAATAAAAACACCGTGAATTCATTGTCCCAGGAAGGGGAAACTTTATTGACACATTCCTGGGGTCAGATACATCACATGATCACACTGACAGAACCACAGGCACATAGACACAGGCAACAGAGCATGCACAATGTCGGCACTAGTACAGTGTATATCCACCTTTCGCAGCAATGCAGGCTGCTATTCTCCCATGGAGACGATCGTAGAGATGCTGGATGTAGTCCTGTGGAACGGCTTGCCATGCCATTTCCACCTGGCGCCTCAGTTGGACCAGCGTTCGTGCTGGACGTGCAGACCGCGTGAGACGACGCTTCATCCAGTCCCAAACATGCTCAATGGGGGACAGATCCGGAGATCTTGCTGGCCAGGGTAGTTGACTTACACCTTCTAGAGCACGTTGGGTGGCACGGGATACATGCGGACGTGCATTGTCCTGTTGGAACAGCAAGTTCCCTTGCCGGTCTAGGAATGGTAGAACGATGGGTTCGATGACGGTTTGGATGTACCGTGCACTATTCAGTGTCCCCTCGACGATCACCAGTGGTGTACGGCCAGTGTAGGAGATCGCTCCCCACACCATGATGCCGGGTGTTGGCCCTGTGTGCCTCGGTCGTATGCAGTCCTGATTGTGGCGCTCACCTGCATGGCGCCAAACACGCATACGACCATCACTGGCACCAAGGCAGAAGCGACTCTCATCGCTGAAGACGACACGTCTCCATTCGTCCCTCCATTCACGCCTGTCGCGACACCACTGGAGGCGGGCTGCACGATGTTGGGGCGTGAGCGGAAGACGGCCTAACGGTGTGCGGGACCGTAGCCCAGCTTCATGGAGACGGTTGCGAATGGTCCTCGCCGATACCCCAGGAGCAACAGTGTCCCTAATTTGCTGGGAAGTGGCGGTGCGGTCCCCTACGGCACTGCGTAGGATCCTACGGTCTTGACGTGCATCCGTGCGTCGCTGCGGTCCGGTCCCAGGTCGACGGGCACGTGCACCTTCCGCCGACCACTGGCAACAACATCGATGTACTGTGGAGACCTCACGCTCCACGTGTTGAGCAATTCGGCGGTACGTCCACCCGGCCTCCCGCATGCCCACTATACGCCCTCGCTCAAAGTCCGTCAACTGCACATACGGTTCACGTCCACGCTGTCGCGGCATGCTACCAGTGTTAAAGACTGCGATGGAGCTCCGTATGCCACGGCAAACTGGCTGACACTGACGGCGGCGGTGCACAAATGCTACGCAGCTAGCGCCATTCGACGGCCAACACCGCGGTTCCTGGTGTGTCCGCTGTGCCGTGCGTGTGATCATTGCTTGTACAGCCCTCTCGCAGTGTCTGGAGCAAGTATGGTGGGTCTGACACACCGGTGTCAATGTGTTCTTTTTTCCATTTCCAGGAGTGTATTTTTGTAAAAATACAGTTTTCATTCTGCATGTGCGAAAGTTTTACGGAATGTAGATACATCCTTACCGCTTGTTTCCAAACTTAGTTCAACCTGTTCCCGTGAGTGGCGCCATCACAGCATGTCTTCAACATGGCTGCTACACTTGACGTTCCTCAGGAACAACGTGCTGTCATAGAACTCCTGTGCTGTGAAAACGAGACAGTGGGAAACATCCACAAGAGGTTGAAAAACGTGTATGGAGATGCTGCTGTCGATCGCAGTACAGTTAGTCGGTGGGCAAGCAGGTTACGTGATAAAGCGGGCACGGAAATATTGAGGATTGTCCTCGTAGCGGCAGGCCTCGTACTGCACACACTCCGGACAATGTGCAGAGAGTTAACAAACTGGTGACTGCTTACAGACGCATCACAGTGAACGAATTGTTACGCTACATTGGGGTAGGGGAAGGAAGTGTTTGCAGAATACTAAAAGTGTTGGCGTTAAAAAGGGTTTGTGCCAGGTGGGTTCGCAGGATGTTCACAGTGCCTCACAAAGAAACAAGAAAAACGGTATGCAGCGAAGGTTTGGAACAGTACGAGAATGGTGGAGATGAATTTCTTGGAAGAATTGTGACACGTGATGAAACATGGCTCCATCATTTTTCACCAGAGACAGAGGCAATCAATGGAGGGGCATCATGCACTTTCACGCAAGAAAAAAAATTAAAAACCACACCTTCTGCTGGAAAACTTATGGCTACAGTGTTTTTTGATTCCGAAGAATTCTCGCTTGTGGACATCATGCCAAATGGAACCACCATAAATTCTGATGCATAAGTGACGACACTGAAGAGACTTCAAGCTCGACTAAGTTGTGTTCGACCACATCGGCAAAATCAGGATATTTTGCTGTTGCACGACAATGCACGACCACATGTCAGTCAAAAAACCATGGAAGTGATCACAAAACTCAGATGGACAACACTGAAACACCCGCCTTACCGTCCTGACCTGGCTCCATGTGACTATCATGTCTTTGGGAAACTGAAAGACTCTCTTCACGGAACGAGGTTTGAAGATGATGACTCCCTTGTGCACACTGCCAAACAGTGGCTCCAACGGGTTAGTCCAGAAGTTTACCGTGCGGGTATACAGGCGCTGGTTTCAATATGGTGTAAGGCAGTTGAGAGGGACGGAAATTATGTGGAGAAATGAAAATATTATTCCTAAAGGATATATCTACACACTGTAAAACTTTCACACATGTAGAATAAAAGATGGATTTTAAAAAAATAGTGTGCACTTCTTTTGGAGTCTGAGGGGTGTGTATTGTGCAGACTCATAATTACATACCCTGCAAAATAATTATCTGAGCACCATCTTCATTCCCAAGAACTGTATTTGCAAAATATGTGCACACCATACGGGTTGACAAAAATAACTGTACATCAGAAATATATATGCTCACTTTGCCCAAAAAGCTATCCCTCTATTGAAAACTACAACCAAACTCTACCTCAAGAATCAAACTGCATCTCAAGAATAAAATTGTATTTGTGTGAAGTAAATAAACGAAAAATTTGTTACCATACGCCTTTGTTGTTATTTACAAAACAACCATCCCAACTGTATATATAAAAGAAGTGAATGACACAAATGACATTACTTTTGAAGGTGAAGTTTAACATGTAATATATCAAAATATGTAGAATGTTTGCATGGAATTAAGACTATCATGCAACATGAGTTAGTGTATGGGAGCAGGAGACACATGATTATGTCTGCTTCCAAAGTAATATAGCAAACGTGTCTAAAATTATATCACCACTAATTAAAGATAACTACAGATGTAGTAGCTGGACGAAGTTGTATACTATTGAGGTGGGAGCAGGCTGAAAAGATAGTATACATAGACTGTGTGGTAAAAATTTATTTATTTTTCATCCAATTTAAAAGTAATTTTAGATTCTCATAAGTAGACACATAACTACTTTCACACATGCTCTTCTTGAGTCGATGGAGAACAGGACACCCACAGAATTCCAGGTCTTGAATCGCAGAAAACTTGAAAATTCGACACGTCCATGTGGTCTCCTCTTCACCTTTGGTGTAGATTATGGTATTGCTGTCGCCATATAATCTAAGCGATGTCACCACATCTTTATAGGGTATACCATGATCATCCCAGTGAATTCCATGATAGAAACGTGTTAATCACTGTGCACTGCTCAATGTCTTAGCACATTTTTACATATTCAAAAGACCTCAGTGATGATGTGTTTAATGAGAATGTCTCAATTATACTGGCATCTTATGTGTATCCAATGAATTCAATATCTTCCAATACGAAATGTCTGTGATCATCATGACGGAATCCCAGAGCGTCACCAGTGATGCCGACACCTTGAGATACCATTGTGAAATGCTCTGGATACGGCTCAGCACCTGTACATTTATACAGCTCGTTGCACAACACTGAAGAGTAGAGAATAGTTAATCACACAGAAATGCTCTAGTTCATAAAGAACTAGAGCAAATGCGGCAGTGCGTTGTGGGAAATATGACAAAGATACAAATTCAATTCGTGCAACTATAGGTCCAGATTCCCTCATTCTGTTTTGAGCAATCTGTCACGATCATTGGTGCCAGCTCCTTGAAATCCTTGGCCTGTGGGTACATCCTTCTTCTTCACAGTATCAAGCATGGAACGCTGCATATACGCCATTCTAATGCTGGTGCAAATTATCATACTGGTAGAATTCAGAGTGAAGGTAGACTCTTGCGTTAGTTACCTTGCAGTCGTCAAATATGGCGGAACGATTTGCTACATTCCCTCTTCTCTTGCTCTGAAATGCAAGTATGATGAACCTGGGCATGTACAACTGAGCAAAGGTTTTAATAGCCCACTTTTTTCTGTTTGCAATCGGTAGCACTGGGTACTCGAAAAGCTCTCATAAATGGAAAGATAACGCTAGAAATACATCAGCATTCAGAACTTTTAAAACCTTCAAACATTGCTCATCCAATAGGATGATGTGTGGCATGTTTCCCATTACGTTATTGACAACGATCTCTTCTAGAGCTCCTTGAATACATGAGTTGTTATCTAGCAGTTTTAGAGGTAAACATGCAGTAAATCTCTTGCAATCTTCCACTGTTTTACCCACTAGTTCATCTATGAGCCTACCAGAATTTTGTAAATCGTTCAAATCCTAGGGAGAAGTAGAGACATCTACTTTGAGTGTTGGTGTTTTGCCTATATTGCATGTACAGTCAGTCTCGACCACTTTAAGATCATATCTCATGAAACAAGAATGGTAGATCATTACGTGTAAGGTTCGATGCAACTGTAGCTGTAACATCCATTTTCGTAAACGATTTGTCAAGATATATGAAACTCTAGCATGAGAGGATTAAAGTAGTGTGGTGTTGGATGACAATCCGAATTTCATTGTTCTTGTTATATGTGGTTGATACATAAGTCTTATGTGAGAAGTATTCATAGTATATAATATACTCATCATATTCCACCTAGCTAGTTATATCAAACGACGTCATTGTGGGATTTCAGACCTACTGATTTAAGAAACACGTAGTTCACACATGTTATCACCTTGCTTTTCTGTTGAGAAGTACCAAGCTGTGCGTTATGCGTATTGGTCTTATACCTTACGCCCATCCTGTCTTTGTTGCCAATACAAGGACGTCAGGAAGCTGCTAGCTGCTCTGAGTCCTGGCTGGTTGAAGGTCACCACTACCACTTCCAACCTCCCAGCAAGGCAGGGTCTTCGTTCTCGCTGAGAGGGTGGATGGGTCCAATGCAGGTCCTGGCTGGTTGAAGGTCACTGCCACTTCCAGGTCTCTGCATGTTCAGGGTCGTTGCTGATACTGCTTTAGATGTAGCTATACAATGATTTCCTCACCTCGTTAGACAGTGAGCTGGTTATCCTGGTCCACAATATACATCTCCTAATAGTCCATTGTCTGAACTGTTACTAGGAGGTCAATATCGTTGATAGGGGTGTCAACAATCTTATACCCTTTTCCAACTGAAGGGGAGAATCCATAAATTATATAAATTAATCTATTGTTGAGATACGAGTATTTTGCAGTGTTACACTCGACATGAATTGTTCTGACAGCAAGTATATCCACTGACTGGTCGGATTTGTGCAATTTGTTACAGTCCTTCTTCAGAACCTGTCCTTTTACTAAACCCAGTAGCCATTCTATTGAACCTGTCGGGTTAAGCTCACTGAGTTTGGTGTCTGTATTTCAGGTTTAAGTATACTAATGTATGGACATAATACAATTCCTTTTCCCGACTATTTTACAATGTCATCTAAATCGTCACTGTTGTATGCACCAGTTTCTGTTTCCACTATTCTCGGCATTATCTTCCATACCTCTGTTGTTGTTCGTAGCGACCACTTGTGACTTGTTACTAATATAACTGGCTGCCATGAGTACATTGCCACTGACTGAAAGGTCTGGATCATTATCCGTT
The DNA here is from genome assembly GCF_021461385.2 of Schistocerca piceifrons. NCBI lineage: Eukaryota > Metazoa > Arthropoda > Insecta > Orthoptera > Acrididae > Schistocerca > Schistocerca piceifrons. Next base: position 156,312,998 of record NC_060144.1, on the reverse strand, counting down.
GATGTCCAGCTCCACTGATGTGATTACAGATCAGCATCCCCATGGCTATGATCCAGCACAGCCACATATGTTCTGACCCTGCGAAGAAAAGGTACTAAACATGCCTGTATCACCCCTTTTCCACTACAAGTTACTACAATGACATACGACATCCTCAAAAATTCACGATACTTCATGCTGCTCCTAAAAAATATTTTCCCCCATACAATGACAAAAAAACTAAAACAACAAACAAGACAAACGCAACTATTATCGGGCCCAACAAAACGCAAGGCAAAGAGAGAGAAAAAAAACACATACACACACAAAAAAGAAAACGCAAACTGTCCCTTGATGCAAAAACACAAAATGTAAACATGTCATACAATATTACACATCCAATAATTTACTCCTTCCGTGACCGTACGCATACAGAACATTATGCATCCACTGTTGTCCTTCCACCGAGACCTTCTTCCTCCACTTGCTTTGCCTAGCCTCTGCAATTGGCTCACTTCCTTGTAATTGAGGTAATCCGTCCACCATTCTTTTAAAAGGCTTTACTCTACTCACATGGATAATGGATGTTTGTGTTGGCAGCTGCACTTTAACATTCACAGGTGAAATCATCTCCATGACCTGGTATGGTCCATGGTAATTCGTCAAGATTCTTTTCATTTTTCCCTTAGGTGTATATGGATTCGTGATTAATACCCATTGACCTACCCTGTACTGTGGTAAAGGTCCCAACCACCTATTTGGTTCTTCCTGCCTCTCTAACAATTTCGTATTGGCCTTCTGTACCCTCTTCCAGACTTCCCGTATTGTCTGGGCGAATTGCCTCACTGAGTCTTCTTTAGCTCCCAATTTCGGCCATAGAACGTCAAATGGCGATGGCATCCTTCTTCCATAGGCCACCTAGAATGGTGACATTCTGACCCCCGAATGTATTTTAGTGTTATAACTCGATACCACGCATGGAAGATAAATGTCACAGTTATCATGGTTTCCATTCACATAATAACTTAGCATTTTCGAAATTGTCCTATGTACTCGCTCGGTTCTCCCATTCGCAAGCGGATTAAATGGACTGGTCCATAATTTTTTAATTCTCAACTGTGACATTAATTCGGACATGAAGTACATTCCCTGATGTGTAATTATGGTATCAATCACCCCAAACTTCAATAACGAGTTACTGACTAAAGCTCGTACTACCGTACTTGCCTGTTGGTCTGATATTGCGACCATAACTAGAAACCGCGAAAAGTGATCCAGTATAGTTAACACACAACGATATCATGCCAGTGTTTTGTTGAATGGCCCACAAATACCTAGCCCGATAAACTCGAATGGTTTCGAAGCCTCTGTAACCATTGTAATGGAATTCTTGCACATGCTACATCAACTCGCTGCTCGCATGACACACAATTTGCTACTTATTGTTTCACATCCCTTCTCTGAGTGCGCCACCAAACTCACTCTGCTGTTTGTCTTCTATTACTTGATGACCACCGTGCCCCGAAAAGTACATGATCATGGGCCTGCTTTAAGACTTCCTCTCTCAAACTCTTTCATACCACTACCCCTGGTACGCGCCTGGTAACTCTACACAACAAATTTCCCTCCACAATGAAATATGGTTGAGTTCTAAAACCCTGGCCCTCCTCATCCTTTGCTTGTGGCCTTTGCCATTCCACGCCACTCTTATCCATTGCTTCTAATCCATCTAATTTTCGACTGAATTCATCTGCATTCCTGTGTTTCTTCCCTGGCTTATGAATTACTTCAAAGTCAAATTCACTTAATTTTAGAGCCCACCACGTTAACTGACTAGAAGAATCCTTGAGTCCCAGTAACCATTTCAACGCTGCATGATCCATCACGACCTTAAACTTCCTACCATAAAGGTAACAACGAAAATACGTTACTCCATATATTACAGCCAACATCTCCTTTTCCATTGTGGAATAATTCCGCTCTGCCCTACTTAACTGTCTAGAAGCATACGCCATTGGATGACCCTGTTCATTCACCATTTGTCACAAAACACATACTACTGCGCCATTTGAAGCGTCACATGATATGATGAAGTCTTCTTCAAAATTCGAGAACTCCAATACCAGGCCAGAAACTAATCTCATCTTTAATTTATCGAAAGCTTCCTGACATTCCTCCATACATAGAATTTTAACCCCTTTCTTTAAAATCTTTGTTAATGGCTCGGATATTTTAGCAAAATCTTTTATATGTTTATGATAATATGAACATAGCCTAATATACGATTGTAATTGCTTAGTTGTAAGTGGGCTGGCCAGAGTGGCCATTCGGTTCTAGGCGCTACATACTGGAACCGAGCTACGGTCGCAGGTTCGAATCCTGCCTCGGGCATGGATGTGTGTGATGTCCTTAGGTTAGTTAGGTTTAATTAGTTCTATGTTCTAGGCGACTGCTGACCTCAGAAGTTGAGTCGCATAGTGCTCAGAGCCATTTGAACCATTTTTAGTAGTAAGTGGTGTCAGAAAATTTTGAACTGCCTCTGTTAACCCCGGATTGGTTTGAACCCCTTATTCACTGATTACGTGACCTAAATATTTGACCTGTGTTTGCGCAAAATTACATTTTTCTAAATTTAATATTAACCGTGCCGACTGCAATCTTCCAAAGACTTCTCTTAAACGTGATACGTGTTCTGGTATATCCTTCCAAAATACTATAATGTCATCTAGGTAGACCATACATGTCTTTGGTTTCGGCCCCCTTAAAATCTCATCTAATAATCGCTGAAAAGTTGCCGGTGCATTCTTCAACCAGAACACTAAGAGCTGTCATTGTCCTATCCTCTGGCGCTACTTCTAACTAATGGCATCCACTCCATAAATCCATCGTTGTAAAATACTTACATAATCCCAGATTGTCCAATTTGTCCGTGATATTCGGAATGGGATATGCATCCGAAAAGGTTTTCGCATTCAGAAACCTATAATCACAAAAAAACCTATATTTCCTTGTGCCATCCACCGGCTTCTTAGATACGAGAACTACATTGCTTGAATACGGACCATCGCTATACTCTGTGATTCCATCCTGTAGTTGTTGTTCTATAAACTCCTCTAGTAGCAGTTGCATATGATGTGCTATCCTATATGGTTTCCTAAAGACTGGCGTGTTATCCTCCATTGGCATGTGATGCGTCGTAATCGATGTTGCCAGTAATCTACCCTCCATTCCGAATAAATCGCTAAATGTCAATAACAATTCCTCCAACTTGACTCTGTAGAATCTCTGCAAATGCTGTAATTTTGCCCTTAATTACGCTGCATCGAAGTTTTGCTTATGGCTCGCCTCCAAATCCTCCCTATCGAGGTCATCGTCATCAAAAAACCAAAACGTGGCCAATAACAACCCTTCCGACAAGCCAATTCCGCTCTGCCGAAGTTATCTATACTTACAGAAACCCAATCTTCTTCCACATAACTTGCATGAGCTAAACTCCTCCACACAAAACAGTGTAAATTACCCAACTCCTCGTTACTCGAGAGTGGCTCCACCATGTACAGTGTATCCTTTGGTAAGTCCATATTTATCGATACCCAAACAACCTTTCCTGTATCTGCCGGTATGTTATCCTGCTGATCGACTTTTAATGAATCCGTTCAATTTCAGCTGGCGTCTCCTTCATGTTAAGTGCGCCTTGCGATATGCGTCCATTTCCAACCGTTTCCCCCATGTGAAACATTGTTCCACCGAGTTCCGCTGTTTGTCACCAAAGATCTATCCTTGCACAGTGTTTCTCATGGAAGTCCAGTCTGAGAATCACCGAATACCCCTCACCAACACATGGTAACATCTCTACCTGCGCACTGAACTTAGTTCCTGCTATCACGAATTGAAGTACTGCCATGCCCAATGACTCCACTTTATTATCTCCCACCCCACGTAACCTGCAACATGGAGGCTCAAGCCTTCTCCTGCTAACCAGGTCTAGACTAATAACAGACACGTGTGCTCCCATGTCAACCAGAAACCTTTGTTTCCTTCCATTCACCAAGCCTAATAAGTGGCATTCCGTCTTTGCACCTACAAGCGCATTACCTAATTTCAGTGGGACTGCTCTCCTATGATTGAAGCAATCCTGCTCCCTTTTAACGGCTACTGCCACAGACTTTCCCCCCAACTTTTACACCTGAAGTTCACTACCCAATGACCCATTTTCCCACATGAGTAACACCGCATTTTATGCTGACGTTGCCTCCTAATATACCCTACCTGGCCACAACCAAAACATTTAATTTCCGTTGCCAGAACTTATGCTCCACCCTTTGCTTCGTCGCATAATCTACCTCCACTAAGTACATGGCTATCCTTAGAGCCGCTGAAAGATCACTGGGATTCTCCATTCTCCGGCGGTTCTTCCCCCCAAAACACACCTAACGACCCGTTCTCGGCCTCTTGGAACAGCACTCTATTAGTCTCCCCATTATGTGACACTTCGAACGTTTGTGCATTCAGTTATCGGAGCCTGTCTGAGAAAACCTCCACAGTCTCATTTCTCCTCATAACTAATGCACTTACTTATTCAAGAAAAAACCTGGTACTATTTTGTTTTTGGTACCTCTGGCGTAACCCAGCCTCACGCTCTGAAAACGTCACCACATTGTTCAACGTTCCATGGTACAACATCTACGACTTGGCATCCCCTATCAAGCGTAACTTCGCCACTCTCAACATTACAATATCCGATCACCCTTTGGCCGCAGCCATTGTGATAATGTGATTAAGGAATACCGACACATCCTCCGTTGCTTTACCAGAAAAGGGGTTAATCAATGCCGTGACTGCCAGGTCAAACAGCCTATGACACTCCACGACCTGTAATATACTTTAACCCCACATCCCTTCCCCTACTTGTAATGCCTCTAATCTCCCTGCTAATTCTTCATATTTTTCCTTGTTCTTTATCCTCGCCTCTGATAAAATCCGAATCTGCTCCGTTAGAGCGTCTAAAGCTTAGTCACTGCCGCAGCCTCCACTGCTGACTGTTTCCACCATTTTTGCTTACAGCTCCACTGTTACCATTAATTTCACTCTACTACTCCTTAAACTTAGTTCTTGTGGCGAATCATCACCCATCTACATTCTGAACAATTGCGCGCCAAATGGCGAAATTTTTACAAATAAAACAACTCTTTGGCACCCACTTTGTACATGGTAATCCGTGACCTGTCAGGTTACAAAAATTACATCACTTAAGCGCTATGTTATCATGTCTCTCATTTCCCCTGAATCCAGATAAATCTACAGGCTCCTCCAGCCTTACAAAAGAGACGCAAAAGAATGACTCATAAACAATAAATCAAACATCACTCACCCATCCACATTGAGCTCATGTGCAGGTGGACTGTCCTGCTTTCCTCCCTACACTGGTATGGACAAACACCTCCAAAAGATGTAACAAGATGTGCACAACTACCCATTGCGAACACAACCAAACACCTCAACTATCCCTCTACACAGGCACACCTCAACGCTACTTGCTCTACATAAGATGTGGAAGTGGAAATTCATTGCCAGCGTTGTAACTGGCACCACTTCTGACACCACTGTTGCGGGATCGGTGTGTTGAACACGGGACTCCAGATGGCAGAACTGAAGCCGGCACCCACCTCGCCATGTTTTGTCAGGAGGCTGAGAAAGTTCAAGAGCGTCAAGGGGCAGTGCAGAGTGATACAGCGGTATTAGGTAACATTCGTTTATTCAGATTATTTACAGTACTCGATGGGTAAAGCGTAGTGCTGGCGTGCCACCCACGTGCTGTCCTACGAGTGTAGCCAGCTCAGCGGGCTCCTGGTATGCCGACGCGGCTGCTGCCTTCATCAAGGCCACCCCACTGTAAGTCGGCCGCGCTCTCCCAGTCACCGCCCGCCGATGCGTTGCAACCTGCACCGTGCTGCTGCCCGCAATTCCGGAGACGGCTACGGTCCCTGGTCCTCGCTGCTCTCTGCCCCATTTGGCCCGCTCTATCCGACCATGGGACGAAACTGGGTGTACTAGTCACCTGTGGCCCTCGGGCCGCTGCTGCTCACAGGACAGGACCGGACTCGAACCCACGCCCTCCTGGATGCTGTGCCGCTGGTGATGCTTGCCAGATGGCAACAACCGCTGCCGTCTCTGGCGTTGTTGCAGCGCTGCTGCGCCTCAAACAGGGTACGCCTCGCCCGGGCCCCGGTACGCTAGCTGTAAAGCGAATGTGGCCTGTAGACTCGAGTGGAACTGAGCCCTTCCTGGACCTGCTGCAGACCACTGTCACTGCCCTCATTCAGGCAGACCATGAGATCACCGAGTTCCAGGCTCCTGTTCCATCCCACCCTGGTGTTGTGTCCCCAGAGGCGGAATATAGCCCGAACAAGTACATAGAAAACAGAATAGAAGTTTATGCTGAATACTTATAACACTGCCACACTAGCCCCTATAATATATCAGTTTTTTCCTTGCTTGTGACACAGTGTCAGAGAGAGACAGAAACTAAGGCACTGATAAATTCCTAAACATCAGCTACTTACAAATCGCCGCCGGCCGTTGTGGCTGAGCGGTTCTTGGCGCTTCAGTCTGGAACTGCGCGACCGCTACGGTCGCAAGTTCGAATCCTTTCTCGGGCATGGATGTGTGTAATGTCCATATGTTAGTTTGGTTTAAGTAGTTCTAAGTTCTAGGGGACTGATGACCTCAGATGTTAAGTCCCATAGTGCTCAGAGCCATTTGAACCATTTTTGAACAAATCACCACTCTTAGCTCTGGCCTAGTGCCCTGCCTCATACATCGCAACTTAAAGCAACGCTGCAGTTTTCTGCCTCGTTGTTGCTTCACTCAAAACAAATTGTGCACGCAATACTGCCGTCGCAGCTCCGCGCCCACGAGTGCCATGTTTACCTTGCCTGACCCACTGGCTGTTGACTGTTACCACTCTGCCAGCGGCCCCAGATTTCACGCCTAACCGTGCCATCATTGACTTCTGACAAAATTTCCCTTTTCTTCGACTAGGACTAAAACTAGCGCAGCACTTCTATCACAGCTGTCATTGCTACCGGTCTGCTGTTTGCTCTTAAGCACGGTTACTGAAATGCACTGGAACAGTGGCAACTGGTGTCATTTGACGTTGGATGTTCCACCAAAGTTTTAAGGTTGTATTTTTCAGACGCTTACAAGAGAAGAAACTCCGTATCTTGGCGCCTGGGTTCCCGACGATCATTACTCATGACCGACAAAAATATAAAATGAAGTTATGCTGGTGACAAGACATTACCTCCGTATTTTACCCTCAAAACAAATATGTGAATGAAGCAAAAGTATTACGATTGACCATAAACAGTATTCTGAGTGACGTACCCTAGCGGCTAGGATAACAAAATAACGTTCGAGAGGACAGAACGCCCAGAGAAGTGGTCTCCATAGAGTGGTGCTACATCGCGGAACAATTGGAACTGTTTCCAGTCGACTCCAACAGGAATTGAAATCACCGCAGAGCTACCGGGTGCTACAGGCAGGCCTGTACTCCACCTTGTTTGAAGTTAAATGGACAACGCTGTCCGACAGAGACGCCGTAGTATGGCAAGCTCCTTGAGTTTGTTCGAGCCCAGCTGCATTTTTACGTCTGTTACACCGAAATTGCGCTTTGGACGTCCAAAAGCAACATATATCATCGTATTCTTCAATAAAATTCTTCAGGGTATCAGACCGCATCGTCATGTTAACGTAAGGCCCTGATGAAGGCTAGCTGCAACGCTGGCCGAAACGTTGGCGCATTTTAAAATTATGACGATGCGGTCTGATACCCTGAAGAATTTTATTGAAGAAGACAACGGCCGCGGAAGCCTACGCTTACATATATCATCGTACTTATTATGTTTACTAAACCAATATATACCGAGCGAACTATTCCAGGCATATCACCTTTCTTGGTCTCTATTTATTGAACTGTTTCGCCACCAGCATAGTCGAGTATTTCGTTAAAATTATTAATTTAGACGTTCCCTTGAGAGTAATGGAAGGAAAACAGTGGAGAGACTTGTCGTTCTGCCTGTAAAGAAATCACTGTCCAACGACGGTGCGGTCAACATTTTCAGTGCCGAGTATTCCTTCCTGCTGTAAGACACATTCAGGGTGGTCTATTGATCGCGACCAGGCCAAATATCTCACGAAATAAGCGTCAAACGAAAAAGCTACAAAGAACGAAACTTGTCTAGCTGAAAGGGGGAAACCAGATGGCGCTATGGTTGGCTATATGGCGCTGCCATAGATCAAACGGATATCAACTGCATTTTTTTTAAATATGAACCCCCATTTTTTATTACATATTCGTGTAATACGTAAAGAAATATTAATGTTTCAGTTGCACCACTTTTTTCCCTTTGTGATAGATGGCGCTCTAATAGTCACAAACATATGGCCCCCAATTTTAGACGAACAGTTGGTAACAGGTAGGTTTTTTTAAATTAAAATACAGAACGTAGGTACGTTTCAGCATTTTATTTCGGTTGTTCCAATGTGATACACGTGCCTTTGTGAACTTATCATTTCTCAGAACGCATGCTGTTACAGAGTGATTACCTGTAAATACCACATTAATGCAATAAATGCTCAAAATGATGTCCGTCAACCTCAATGCATTTGGCAATACGTTTAACGACATTTGTCTCAACAGCGAGTAGTTCGCCTTCCGTAATGTTCGCACATGCATTGACAATGCGCTGACGCATGTTATCTGGCGTTGTCAGTGGATTTGAGTGTATTGTTGTTTATTTAATTACAACCCAGGTTTACTTCAGTTTGAAGTGACTGACTTACGTCATTAACATATATTGCAAGACATCAAGCTCAAAATTGGCTATAAATTAAGAAAAGTGTTGGCTCCCTGGTATTTCGTGGGTAGTCAACATTTTTCTTAATTTATGGCCAGTTGTTTGCACTATGTCTTACGGGCTAACGAATATGCTTGAGTATTTTCCCTTGATGTTGCATCAGTCTTCTTTCTGCTGAATGCGTATTTCTCATTATGCAGAAAGTGTTGTGATGTGTCGAAGGTCTAACCAATTTGTGACATACCTGTATGCTTTCTGCTTCAACCTGTCTCTGGCTCATTTGATATTGTCTGTGGCAATGCGAATGAGATTTAACAAAAATTTCTGATTTCCCGCTCCTTACTATACTGTGTTGTAATAGTCTTTAGTCTCTAGAGTAGTGCTCACACGGCACCCATTTTGACTTCGAAATCTCTCATATCATTGTTAGTTGAAGACTAACAACTAACCCAAATTTTCTGTGAGCAGTAATGTACTCTATATATGTACTATAAGACTTTTAGTTAGATAAGTCTTGAATTCCAGCTTCCAGTATTTTTATAACAGGCCCAAGTGTAGAAACATAATGCTGTAGTTTTATCAGTCTAACTTATTTCTAAAGGATAGTTAATCGATCATGATTTTAACAATTTTTCTATGAAATTAAGTTTTCACTTAACAACTTGAAACTTTAAGGAGGTAAATCCTCAGAAACATCTACAGCATGTTTCTATATAAAGCTGAACCTATCATTTCGTAAAAAGCAGATTTTTGCAGAAAGTAATCGGCGGATCATCCTGATACTTAAAATATATGGCACTGTCATGGTTTTGCAGCATCTGATAAAGTATTATAACATTACTTAAATGTTTAATTTTACTTTAGTTTATTGTTCCCTTTGAATGCCTATGCACATGTGAGGCACGCCCGACTTGGCCTTGAAAGGAGAGATGGGGAAGTTCTTATCTCTCTCGATCGCCAACGCTGCTATGTAGCCATAGAGCTTGCTTCCGCTTAAACAGACACAACTGAGAAAAAAGTAATTTCCATACCTTGTATTCTCTGATCGTTGTTCGTGCCGAAGACGATGGAGATAGTAGTTGAAAGCTCGATGTTCAACCCTGAACTGACGTGTCGAGAAGTCTGAGAATGTTTTATACTGGAGGGCAGTCGTTAGAAATTTATGCTCCTTGCTCTACATTTTCGATAACGAGTTGTCTGCCCTGCGAATGTCAATAAACTCTAATAAAAATTCATGTGAACAATTTATGAATTAAAAGGTACAGTCAGCAAACTGCATGACTTACAGGTTACATATCTCACTAGTGACAAAAGAACAACAAACGAGGAAATCATTTACAGAGTGCTTGTCATCTTGCTTCTACATACAGTAAAACTTTATGTTGTAATACAATAACAATAGGAAGGCTACTTCCACAATCATGATATGGGACTTCCGGTGTTCTGTTAGCAACACATAAATTTACAGTGCAACAAACACCCTTGTGTTGCATGCTGCAATATTTTATGTAAAATTATTAAAGTCAAATCATAACACAAAAATACATGCTTTGTACAGAAGGAATTATTTGTTGGGGGTTACTACAAGGCACCCTAACGTTTTCTTTCCTTTTTAACTGTGACTGTCAATTAATTCCGCCTTTTTTGTTTCTTAGATGTAGCGAAAAGCCATCTTCGTTTTTCAAATTACAGATAATTGCGGAACGAGCTGGCATTACCTTTGATTATGCTTCGTACCAACATTACATTCAGCAAATGATCCCCAGCCAAAATTTATTGACAATGCTGTGAATTTTCAATGGCGGAACTGTTATAACAATTCAACTATCAGCCTGAGTGGAAGTAATGAGGGCAGTAGTTCACTAACACTACTTTCTTTTACCTAGAGATAATAAAAGCTGCCGATAACCAGGATCCCGGTGTGCACAACTCATTGCATTATTATGCTTCGACCTGTTGTAGTAGGTATGTTCTCGCCTTCCTTCTCTGAAGTGGCTTAGCTGTCCGATTATGGGCAGATATCAGATTAAACGTGTACCTAGAACCACGGAACGATTTGGCACTTCTCACATTCCCAGAGATGAAGGAATCGAAGAGAATCAGAAAAAAACTGCTGGCACTGTATAGGGGTTAAGCGATGCACCGTTCCTGACACTTCCTGACAGAGACGCCGTACGAGGACCCGAACCACGTGACTTCATTTAAATATTGTTAGCACAACGGGTGTAGTTAAGATTGGTGCCTTGGTGATGGAGTCTTTATTACCTGCTGTAGCGCCCGTGTAAGCAGAGTACTGAGTAAAAACTGAATTTTTATACACCCACTTTTACTAGAGTAATTTATTTCTGTTTTAAGAGCTAGCGCATCTTTCGCTCTTAGGTTGTAGCTGCGCAGATTTTAGTTTTGATTTATCCTGGTCCTTTATACTTTGCCTACATTCCAATCTCAGTAGCACCAAAGACGGGTAATTTTCTCGTTTGCGTGGGTCTGTTTGTACCTTCCCACTGCTTTATCTATACTTTTGAGATCTTATTCGCTATTTTATCACATTACTAGTTATACCCGTCGTACTTCGTTCCGCCTCTGAAAATCTTTATGTTGTTCTGCCACATAAATTATCTCTATAAGAATAATATATACGATGTATACGTGTAACACAATAGCCGTTGCTGGCGGGAGCTCGTGACTCAAACAATAATAATGGCCGAAAACTGTGTAGGAAGTGCGAAAAGGATTAGGGGGAAGTCCGGCAGCATCGGCCACTAATAGTTCTAGTGTTTCTACGGTAGATCGCGCAGATTTAACGATTGCAGTCGATACACGGCTCGTCCATGAGCATACAAACATAGCGGCAATTTCGTGTCGAAACGTGTTCGCCAGCATTGTGAATAAGGCCAAGCGCACACGCATCGATTGTTTTTTGTCCGTAAAAATATTGTACGATTAAATTCTTTTAGAGGAACAAAGGAGAGCATAGGCCTAAATGTCGGTTTGGCGAATGACGCGTACTACCTAGTTAAACTTCTCGGTCTAGTTACGTCGATTCAAAGAGGGATATTCGAGCCGTTGGTTTTGGTACGTTTTCTTCAATTACCTATATATCGAATAGTGAAAGACTATCACCGGTAGACAGCTGGCGGCGATAACTGATCAGGTGATAATTGATTAGTTATCGACCGAGGTTGAAAATTATTCAATTACTAAAATCGCTATTAAAAATAGGGGTGAAAATTTAGGGTTGTATCTGTTTTTTAATGCCACACCATAAAAAATAAAAATAAAAATTTCTATCCAAAAAATAAGAAAAAATATCTGGAGTGGACCACTCTTACCACTTACGGGTGTGAAAAATAAATTACGACCTGTTCTCAGACCTACCGAATATACATGTAAAATTTCATCAGAATCGATCTAGCCGTTTCGAAGGAGTATGGCAACTAACACGAGAATTTTATATGAGGATAATAATATGGATAAGGACTGTGCTTGTTGTGAGCGAACATAAGGAAAATTCGGTGTTGTCAGCAAACAGGCGGAGGCTGCGTTGGCCGCAGTCGATAAACTTCTGGCTACTAATCGAGGCAGCGACGGTAACTGGCGCCGGTGACTGGACCATGGATACAAATCTGTACATTGAGCAAGCAGTGGAGCAAACCAAAGAAAAATTTGGAATAGGAACTAAGTTTCATGGAAAAGAAATAAAAATTTCGAGGTTTGCCGATGAAATTGCAATTCTGTCAAAGATTGTTGCTGCGTCTTCTGACATCTGACGAGTTTGTCTTCGCTTGAGAGTGAATGGCGGACATTGGTGGTTTCGTGTGTCACTGGGAAGAGGGAAGGGCTGCGCGGCTGGTCCCTTACGCTTTAGCAACAAGTAGGTGATGCTACACAGTGTTGATAATGTGAGGGGGTACCAAAAGAAAAAAGAAAACGGAATTACATTGTCGTGGGCGAAGGTTGTGTAGTACGCATTTCTGCCGCATTAGTGGAACTCATTGCCAGTTCAGTGCCACCTGTGTTGTCTTGGCATTTCCTGTTCAACTGAAGTGGCTGTTTTTGCTATCGCTTCTTGTTTCGTTTTTTACGATGGCAAGGCCGGCCGAGGTGGCCGAGCGGTTCTAGGCGCTACAGTCTGGAACCGCGAGACCGCTACGGTCGCAGGTTCGAATCCTGTCTCGGGCATGGATGTGTGTGATGTCCTTAGGTTAGTTAGGTTTAAGTAGTTCTAAGTTCTAGGGGAATGATGACCTCAGAAGTTAAGTCCCATAGTGCTCAGGGGCATTACGAAGGCAGGATTAATTAAACAACGTGCAGCGGAGAAATTTTGTTTTCTGCTCGGTAAAAATGCTGCTGAAACTGTTTTGATGGTGAAAACATCTTACCATGATGACACTATGGGAAAATCTAAAAGCCACGCGTGATTAGCCGAGCGGTCTGGGTCGCTGCATTCATGGACTGTACGGTTGGTCCCGGCGGAGGTTCGAGTCCTCCCTCAGGCATGGGTGTGTGTGTTTCACTTTAGGATAATTTAGGTTAAGTAGTGTGTAAGCTTAGGGACTGATGACCATAGCAGTTAAGTTCCATAAGATTTCACACACATTAGAACTTTTTATTTTTGAGAATCTAAAATGTATGAGTGGTTTTGCTCAATTTAAAAATGGCGACATGTCGATTGATGAGAAACCTCGTTCTGGACGTCGATCAACTGACAGAATCGACGATAATATTGAAAAAAATTCGAGAGCTTGTGCTCATAGACCGTCTACAGGCAACTGCCAGAGGTTAGTGGGCTTGGATCTCAGTTCAGCGATTTCTAACGCCAGATTTGGGAACTAAAAGGGTTGCTACAAGGTTCGTTCCTCGGGTTCTGACTGACAATCAAAAGGAACATCGAGTTTTTGGTTAAAAATGGCACGCTTCCGCTGCCCGACGCATCTTACTCGCTTCACCTACTCCGTGCGACATTTTTCCACGCTTGAAAAGGGGCATGAAAGGACACCGATTTGACGACATTGAAGAAGTCAAGAAAAAAACGATGGAGGTGCTGTCAGCCATTTCTAAAGATGACTACAAAAAATGTTTCGAAAAGCGGAAGCACCGGTGGGACAAATGTATTACTTGTAATGGAGAGTATTTTTTAAGGGAAAATGTCGTTTTGTAAACAATTTGAAAACATATAGCTTTGAAAAAATAATTCCGTTTTCTTTTGGGTACCCCTCGTAATTCTGAGCCAGCATGGGATCCGTCTCCTGTTGGGCTAGTGGCCAATTTTCATGCCCAGTGTAGCCGAGTGCATAGGATTGGTTCCTAGTCACTGAGAGGTCCAACATGGAAGCCCTCAGGGAAATAGCCTGCAGGGAGGAAGATAATGCCAGTGTGCACTCGGTATCTTTGCCGGGGAGTCTCATCTGTGACGTCAAAGATGACCTGCCAGTGGCTATCGAGCGAACGCGGTACAACTGGCTAAAAATAGCGGCACGTGGCGGCACAAATGACGCCTGCAACTTTGGTTCTGAGGCACCCTCATGTCATTTCGGCGGATGGCTGATTTCGTGAAGACAACTAGCATTGCACGTGAGGTGCAGGCTAAGCTGACTATTTGTAGCATCTTACCAAAAGAGGCTCACGCAGTCCTCTGGTTTGAAGCAGAACGGAAGATCTAAATCAGAGGCCCAGACGCTTCTGCAAATGTATAGAATGCGAATTTCTCGATATCCTCTATCGGATGGAGAATTGTAGGGTTCCATTAATAGATCAGGCACGCACTACAGACACGAGGCAGATGCAAGAGTAGTATAGTAGGTGTGGCGAACAGGTGGCGGTTTTTTATATTAGAGAAATACCCCTTGGGATCAGAGACAAACTGCCTGCCAAAATCTAAGTTACATCAGCCTCTGTGTTCTCAGAGAATGCTCATCCTCGCAGACCCAGTACAGAAAATGTTGATGTGATATTAGTAAACTGCAGGAGCATCCAACGAAAGATCCCAGAAACAGTATCGCTTATTAAAGTTTACAGTGCCCAGATAGTATTAGGAAAATAAAGTTGGTTTAAACTGAGTAGCAACGAAATCCTAAGTTCAGAATGAAATATTTATACAAGGATAATTTGCAATAAAGAAGTCGATAATATGTAAAATGTGAATTAATCTAAATTAAGTATCAAAGGTCGGTCAAAAATGCTAATCGAATGCTTTTATAGATCACTTGGACCATGAGCTTTAGTGGTGGAGGACTTGAGAGAACTTGCGGAAAATTTTTAGTAATTTTGTTCATCACGCTGTTGTAATAGTGGGTGAATTCAGATTGCCAGGTATAGATTTGGAGAGGCACTCCATCAAAACTGGTGCGAGAGACAGGGATTCGTGTGACATTATTCTAAACGTGTTGTCCGAAAAATTATTTCGAATAGATAATTAGTTAACCAACACGTGAAGGTAATGTCTTAGAACTACTAACAACAAACAGGCCTGAGTTTATCGAATCATTTAACGTACATGAAGGCATCAGTGATCATATGGCTGTGATAGCAACTATGACTGCTGGTTTCAAAGTAATTTTAAGAAATATGTGAAAATATTTTTGCTTAGCAAGAGTGACAGGACAGAACTGCAGAGTATCTGAGTAATCAGCATCAAATATTCAGTGCTGAGGACGAAGATGTGGAGCTGAAATGGAAAAATGGGAAAAATTCAAAAGTGTCGTTCAGAATGCCTTAGACAAGTACGTTCCGAGCAGGTTCTTATTGGATGGAAAAGACCCATCGAGGTTTAATAGCCGTGTTAGAAAACTGCTACGTAAACAAAGAGAGCTTCAAAACATATTCGAGAGAATTCAAAGCTCGGCTGTCAAGCACAGTCTGAACTAAGCGAAAATGAGCGTAAGGAGGGTAATGAGAGAGACAATCAGTCATTTTGAAACCAAAATTTTGTCAACTGATCTAAGTAAAAACCCTAAGAGGTTTTGGTCTTACGTAAAATCAATAAGCGGTTCGTAATCCTCTGTTCATTCTCTCAGTGAGCATACTGACACCGAAACGGAAGATAACAGAGGGAAGGCCGAAATACTGATTTATTTCACGCCGAAGATCGAAACACGGTCTCGATTGTTGAACAGAAAATCCGATTCACTCGGTTCGTAGTGAAAAGGCATCAGGATCAGATGAGATACCTACAAGGTGCTACAAGGATTATGAGAAAGAACTTGCTCCTCTTCCAGCAGCAATTTATGGTAGATCGCTAGAGCAACTTAAGGTAACTAGCGACTGAAAGAGAAGCGCAAGTTACTACCATTTTCAAGGGGGTCGTAGGTCGGATCCACATCGATTTAGTCCTGTATCATTTACGTCAATCTGTTGTGAAATTATTTAACATGTTTTATGGTCAAGAATTATAACGTTTTGGGAAACGAAAACTTCTCTATAAAAATCATCAGGTATTCCTCAAACAGAGATCTTGCCAAACCCAGCTCGTTTTGTTTCTCCATGAGGTCTATAGCGGTGTAGACAGTGCCGCTCAGGTTGATGCCGTGTTCCTTGACTTCGAGAAGCTATACGACACCGTCCCGTATTCCCGTTTAGTGAAAAAAAGAACGAACTACTGAGTATCGGAACATATTTTCGATTGGATTCAAGACTTTCTTGCTGATTGAACTTAACTAAACAAAATTTACATATATAAATGTAATTTCCGGAGTATCCCAAGTAAGTTGTGATAGGACTGTTACTCTATACAATGTGTATAAATGATCTAGTAAAACCTGTCGAAAGCTCTGTTAGACTACTCGCAGATGATGCGGTTGTCTAAAAGAAAGCAGCAACGCCAAATGAGACTATCGATTTGCAGAATGACATGCAGAGTACTGATGAGTGGTACAGGCTCTGGCAGTTGACCCTGAACATAAAAAAATGTAATATACTGCGCATACATAGGAGAAGAAATCCACTACTGCACAATTACACTATTGGTGACAAACTGCTGAAAACAACATTCACCGTAAAATATCTAGGAGTTGCTATCCAGAGCGACCTTAAGTAGAATGACCACATAAATCTAATAGTAGGAAAAGCAGATGCCAGACTGATATTCATAAGAATAATGTTAAGGAAATGTAACTCATCGACGAACGAAGTGGCATACAAGGCAGTTATTCGATCGATTCTTGAGTAATGTTTAGCTGTCTGGTACCCTATTAAAATTTCGAGAGAACACCTTCTGGGAAGAATCGGACAACTTACTAGTTCTTCCCACAATCATCGCGCGAACTGTTCAAGACGAGAAAATTCGAGAAATTAGAGCCAATACAGAGACTTATCCACAGTTATTCTTCGCAGTCACCATTCGCGCGTGGAACAGGGAAGGGGAGGGGGGGAGGTGGTATCAGTTAGTAGTACCAGAATTGCCCTCTGCCACACACCGTTAGGTGGCTTGCGGAGTATGATGTACAATTAGACAATAAGCCACCTAATTTCACACACAAAAATATCTCGCCAATGCAATGGATTAATAACAGCTTCCACCATTAGTGTGCACGCTACACAAACCGAAGTAAATACCAGACTATGAATTAAATGCTGACTTCCAAACTCATCAAGTGTGACACCAAATGTGGCCACTTACTGTTAAGGTAACACCTCTGCCCCCTATCTGTACTTCACTTAGGTAGGAGTAAGCACATATTACGAGGGCTATGGGCATATGAAACCTCAACTCACAAAGCGACTAATAAAACTATTCCCCTGGAATATGGATCTTCAAATAACAGTTAGAAGGCTGGAAAGGGAATTTTTGTTGATAGACGCTGTTCATCGCTGCCACTTTTTCGTCTCACCATCGAAATTTGTTTAGAAACTTTCGGTGTTGTGTTGCATAATGTGTTCTCTTCCCCCCTCGCCCCTCCCCACTCATAAGCATTTTTCTACATATAAAAGGAAATGTCCCGACTGGCTGTCTGATTCATCATCGCCCAGCTCAAAACCCTAACGATACAAACGTGAAATTTGTAGAGGGGGTTGATTTTATTCTGTAGGCGATGTTCAAGAACGGATTTTTCGAAATTCCATCCGTAAGCGAGTGAAATAGGGGATGAAGGGTTTTTTTGAAAAATGTTGCTATTAAGGCAATTTTGAAGCTAGACCTACGAAAACTGATATTTGGTTTCTCTGCCAGAAATAACGAAACACGTGTTTCAGTATTTTTGGAAATTTAACTTCATGGGGGTGAAATAGTGGGTGAAAACTTTTTTTGAAAAATTACTATTATTAAAGAACTACTAAAGTATTTTTAAAGGTATTATCTATGATCATTGGTATTTGACTTCTTGGTTACAAATAGAAAAATACGTGTCTCAGTGTTTTTGGAAATTAAGCCCCCAATGGGGTAAAACAGGGGATGAGATTTTTTATGAAAACATTTTATTATGTAACCATTTTTAAAGTTACGTCTATGAAAATTTAAATTTGGTTTCTCAGTTATAAATAAAAAATACGTCTTTCACTCTTTTTGGAAATTCAAGCCCTATGGGGGTGAAATTATTAATCGAATTTTTTTTCATTTTGCAAGCAATTTTTTAAGTTACTCAACAAAAATTTGTATTTGGATTCCTCGCTAGAAATAAGATATACGCATTTCAGTTTTTTTGGAAATTAACTTCTAATGGGGTGAAACAGGGCCAGACTGGTTCACTGGCTCATCATTACCCGGCCGAAGCCTCTAAAGATCTTGTACTGTAGGCATCGCTTAGCACGGGATTGACATATATTTCACTCTTAAGAGGATTAAATAGCGGATTAAAGACTATTTGAAAGTATGTCGGTATTAAGGCAATTTAGACGCTAGAAGTATGAAAACTGGTATTTGGTTTCTCTGTCAGAAATAAACAATACGTCTTCCAGCATTTTTGGAAATTTAACCACTAAGGGTGTAAAATAGTGGGTGGTAATTTTTTGAAAGTAAATCATTGCTAGAAAACTACTACAGCCGTTTTAAAGCTACATCTATGAAAATTGCCATCTGACTTTTTGGTTAGATATAAAAAAATATGTGTTTCAGTGTTTTTGGAAATTGAAGCCGAAAGGTAATGCAGTAGGGACTTAAAATTTTTAAGAATATACATCGTTACATTTAAAAAATTTTAAAGCTAAATCGATGAAAAGTGGTATTCCGCTTCTCGGTTGGACATAAGGAAATGTTAGTTATGGAATTAAAGTTGATATGGAAGTACCTCCACCAGAAAACGAAAGGCTTGATTAACAAAAACTTCGGACTCCAGCTACCAGAATCGCTTTTCGGTCACAAGTACATTCGGAAAAGTCTACGTTTCCGTGACCTTAATTTGTGTGAAAAGCTTAAAAGATGTTGCAGTTTGTGAATAACATAAAAATTCGATTCAATAAAAACAGAAACAAAAAATTAAACAGCGGGCACTAAGCTGGTTCTTTTATAAATGCGTTCATCCATAGTCTTGAGTATATGTACATACTTCAATATCTTGTTGAGTCAACAAACTGTCTGACTGAAAGTTTCTTATGATCTTTGAAGCTTTTTATTTTAAGTAGGAAGTTGCTTCGACTGACATCGAATATCCAAGTAGATCTGAGTGGTATTGAATAGACAGGTACTGACATTAAAAATAAAAGTATATCTGTTCGATATTGAATGTTTATGCACAATCTAACTGATGACTAAAATTGAATATAGCATCTCACTAAGAGTAATTATTTAAATGCAATGAAAAAATAGTTGCTGACCACAATATTAATCAGTGAGGTCCACTAAAGATATACAAAGTACAAAATCGCGATACTTAAGGCTGTACTTTAACCAAAAGTGTGCACAGGTTAACGATTCTGTTTGCACAAAAACAACGTACACTAACTGCTCTACTATTCGATACTTAACCACGTAAAATATCCTAGCAGCACTGCGGAGTTGGAGAGTAATTTTATACCTACCCGTAATCTCACTCATGATCTGATCTACACTTGAAAAGAAAGCTGAAAGAAAGGTAATGCAGTGCTATATCTTACAAAATGTGATCCTGCTGTTGATGAAGTTATTTCTAAGAGTTAGCGTATTTTTTAATTTGAGTTTCTGTTACTGATTCTCCGGAAGGATAATGTGTGAATCTTAATATGGGACCTGTGCAAGAAATATACGATAAATACCGTCTTTTGCGACTGCAATAAGAGTTTTATTTAGACCATTCGCATTTCGGTTTATTTTAAAGTGTCTTCAGTGGTAATTCTTTTCATTTTTATATTTCCTAGCTCATTCCTAATGTTTTTCTACACCCAACTGTACACTTCCCTTATGTAAGACGTGGTTTGTTTTCGTTTTCATAGCGAGTACACCCACACACACCTTGTGTACTTTATTTGAATTTCCGAAAATATTTGACTGGAGAATCAGTAAGAGAAAACTCAGATGAAAAGACGCAAAATCTTTCAAACCGGGTCGTCAGGCAGTCCACTGCACAGTTACTTGTCGCATCACTTTCCTTTCAGCTTTCTACTTCAGTGTAAATCAGGCTGTGAATAAGATTACAGTTTTTGTTGTTGTGGTCTTTAGTCCTGAGACTGGTTTGATGCAGCTCTCCATGCTACTCTATCCTGTGCAAGCCTCTTCATCTCCCAGTACCTACTGCAACCTACATCCTTCTGAATCTGCTTAGTGTATTCATCTCTTGGTCTCCCTCTACGATTTTTACCCTCCACGCTGCCCTCCAATACTAAATTTGTGATCCCTTGATGCCTCAGAACATGTCCTACCAACCGATCCCTTCTTCTAGTCAAGTTGTGCCACAAACTCCTCTTCTCCCTAATCCTATTCAGTACCTCCTCATTCGTTATGTGATCTACCCATCTAATCTTCAGCATTCTTGTGTAGCACCACATTTCAAAAGCTTCTATTCTCTTCTTGTCCAAACTATTTATCGTCCATGTTTCACTTCCATACATGGTTAGACTCCATACATATAGTTTCAGAAACGACTTCCTGACACTTAAATCTATACCCGATGTTAACAAATTTCTCTTCTTCAGAAACGCTTTCCTTGCCATTGCCAGTCTACATTTTATATCCTCTCTACTTCGACCATCATCAGTTATTTTGCTCCCCAAATAGCAAAACTCCTTTACTACTTTAAGTGTCCCATTTCCTAATCTAATTCCCTCAGCATCACCCGACTTAATTCGACTACATTCCATTATCCTCGTTTTCCTTTTGTTGATATTCATCTTATACCCTCCTCTCAAGACACTGTCCATTCCGTTCAACAGCTCTTCCAAGTCCTTTGCTGTATCTGACAGAATTACAATGTCATCAGCGAACCTTAAAGTTTTTATTTCTTCTCCATGGATTTTAATACCTATTCTGAATTTTTCTTTTGTTTCCTTTACTGCTTGCTCAATATACTGATTGAATAACATAGGGGAGAGGCTACAACCCTACCTCACTCCCTTCCCAACCGCTGCTTCCCTTTCAAGCCCTTCGACTCTTTTAACTGCCATCTGGTTTCTGTACAAATTGTAAATAGCCTTTCGCTCCCTGTGTTTTACTCCTGCCACCTTCAGAATTTGAAAGAGAGTATTCCAGTCAACATTGTTAAAAGCTTTTTCCAAGTCTACAAATGCTAGAAACGTAGGTTTGCCTTTTCTTAATCTAGTTTCTAAAATAAGTCGTAGGGTCAGTATTGCCTCACGTGTCCCCATATTTCTACGGAATCCAAACTGACCTTCCCCGAGGTCGGCTTCTACCAGTTTTTCCATTCGTCTGTAAAGAATTAGCGTTAGTATTTTGCAGCAGTGACTTACTAAACTGATAGTTCGGTAATTTTCACATCTGTCAACGCCTACTTTCTTTGGGATTGGAATTATTATATTCTTCTTTAAGTTTGAGGGTATTTCGCCTGTCTCATACATTTTGCTCACCAGATGGTAGAGTTTTGTCAGGACTGGCTCTCCCAAGGCTGTCAGTAGTTCTAATGGAATGTTGTCTACTCCTGGGGCCTTGTTTCGACTCAGGCCTTTCAGTGCTCTGTCAAACGCTTCACGCAGTATCGTATCTCCCATTTCATCTTCATCTACATCCTCTTCCATTTCCATAATATTGTCCTCAAGCACATCGTCCTTGTATAGACCCTCTGTATACTCCTTCCACCATTCTGATTTCCCTTCTTTGCTTAGAACTGGGTTTCCATCTGAGCTCTTGATATTCATGCAAGTCGTTCTCTTTTCTCCAAAGGTCTCTTTAATTTTCCTGTAGTGAGACAAGCCTCTATATCCTTACATTTGTCCTCTAGCCATCCCTGCTTAGCCATTTTGCACTTCATGTCGATCTCATTTTTGAGACGTTTGTATTCCTTTTTGCCTGCTTCATTTACTGCATTTTTATATTTTCTCCTTTCATCAATTAAATTCAATATTTCTTCTGTTACCCAAGGATTTCTACTAGCCCTCATCTTTTTACCTACTTGATCCTCTGCTGCCTTCACTACTTCATCCCTCAAAGCTACCCATTCTTCTTCTACTGTATTTCTTTCCCCCAATCTTGTCAATTGTTCCCTAATGCTCTCCCTGAAACTCTGTACAACTCTGGTTTAGTCAGTTTATCCAGGTCCCATCTCCTTAAATTCCCACCTTTTTGAAGTTTCTTCAATTTTAATCTACAGTTGATAACCAATAGATTGTGGTCAGGGTCCACATCTGCCCCTGGAAATGTCTTACAATTTAAAACCTGGTTCCTAAATCTCTGTCTTACCATTATATAATCTATCTGATACCTTTTAGTATCTCCAGGGTTCTTCCATGTATACAACCTTCTTTGATGATTCTTGAACCAAGTGTTAGCATTAAGCTATGCTCTGCGCAAAATTCTGCCAGGCGGCTCTTTCATTTCTTACCCCCAATCCATATTCACCTACTACGTTTCCTTCTTTCCCTTTTCCTACTACCGAATTCCAGTCACCCATGAATATTAAATTTTCGTCTCCCTTCACTATCTGAATAATTTCTTTTATTTCATCATACATTTCTTCAATTTCTTCGTCATCTGCAGAGCTAGAGACTTGTACTACTGTCGTAGGCGTGGGTTTCATGGCAGGTGGCAAATTGTCCACTACCTCCTAGGGGCTGCTTGAATGGTTGCGACGTGGTTGGGTACAGACGTTGATAATGAACGTCAATGGAATAAAGCTTTAATGTATAAAATAATACGTTTTATAAGTGTAACTAATGAGGAACTACGGAATGCAAATAGGGAGAAAACAAATTGTGTTGTAACTCGGCTAAAAGGAAATATCGGTTGACAGTACACATTCTGTGACATAATCAATTTATTACTGGAGAGAACTGGGTGTGGACGGTGGGGACAGGGGAAGGGGGCGGGGGGGGGGGGGGATTCAGAGGGAGAAAAAGGCACGAGTACAGTACTCAGATTTAAATGGATGTGGATAACAGTAGTTATTCGGAGATGAAGAGGTTTGTACATGACAGAATATTATTGGGGACTACATCAAACCAGTCTTCGGATTAATACCACAACAAAAACATGCGATAAATATCATTTATCTCCACATAGTTTGATAAATTTCGGACTTTTGCTTCATAGGGTAATACTTTTCCATTTCAGTTAGGACGTTATACTCCCAACCTTGAGGCATTGTTTACGTACCTTGACTTTACTTTCGGTGTAGTCTAAATTAAATTAGATTGTGTTGGTTGCTTGTACGTGTTGGAAGCAACTGAATGATACAGTAATGAAAATGGCGTATGGCTGTTAAAACAATAAATTTTCTGTATTTGACTTTCGATGTGACAATTTCATTTGATGTTGATCTGGAAATATGGTAACTGCCACTTTTTAGTCAATGTAACATCATAATTGCCTGATCTGACAAACTGTTTGATGTTAACTATACAGATGTAATAAAATGGGGTATGGTAACAGGTATACTACCGGTTGCATGTTTTAGATCACCCATGATAAACATTATATACTTCATTTCAATCTACAAAAACTAAATATACCAAGAAAACAAATATTGTCTTCCTATATCATTAAGTACAAGGCAATACGGTCTAGATTTTATCCTCTTCAAAGTATCCACTCTTTGCTTGCAGAACAGCTCCAAACACTCTTCGCACTATGGAGATAAATTTTGTAGTGTTTTTGATCATATTGCAGTCCAACACGTCAGCATATTACTCAAGAGACCTTCAAAATTAGATGACCTCAGGTTGTGACCTCCGTGTCAAGTTCGTCTCATAACAGATCAATGGGATTCAAGTCGGGTGGCCGACTTGGCCATATCACGTTCTTCTGCTCCCCACATTTCTGTTTTCTATTGATGTACCATGTGCACAATATAGAATCATGCTTATAAATTAAGGATAATTGCACAATGTGGAGAACAGCTGCTGAGGTATAGCCTCCCATTCTTGCACCAGTGCCTGTCGAAGTTCCTGAAATGTCCTGGGAGTGTGAAGACGTGCAGATACGTCGACCGAGAGCATCCCAGACGTGCTCGATGGGGTTTAGGTCTGGCGAAGAGGCAGGCCATTCGCCTGATATCTTCTGTTTCAAGGTACTCCTCCACCATAGCAGCTCCGTGGGGCCGTGCGTTATCATCCATCAGGAGGAAGGTGGGACCCACTGCATCCCTGAAAAGGCGGACATAGTGCAAAATGACGTCCCGATACACCTGACCAGTTAGTTCCTATGTCAAAGACATGCAGGCGCGTACGTGCACCAGTGATAATCCCATCCTACACCATCAAACCACGTTGTCCATACAGGTCCTTTTCAAGGACATTAAGTGGTTGGTATCTGGTTCCTGGTTCACGCCAGATGAAAACACGGCGAGAATCACTGTACAGACTGTACCTGGACTCGTCCTATGACCATGTCCTGTGTTCTTGACACCAGGCTTTACGGTCTCTTCTGTGAGCAGGGGTCAGTGGAATGCACCTTGCAGGTCTCTGGACGAACAAGCCACGTCTGTTCAGTCGTTTGTAAACTTTATCTGGAGGCAACTGTTCTAGTGGCCGCGGTAAGGTCCGAGAAAGGCTACCTGCAGTATTCCGTGACCGTCTGCGGACACTGATGGTGAGATATCGGTCTTCTTGTGGTGTTGTACACTGTGGACGTCCCATACTGTAGCGCCTGAACACGTTTCCTATCTGCTGGAATCGTTGCCTTAATCTAGAGATCACACTTTGTGGCACACGGAGGGCCCGTGCTACGACTTGCTGTGTTTGACCAGCCTCCAGTCGCCCTAGTATTCTACCCCTCATAACGACACCAATATGTGTTCTATGAGTCAGTTTCAACACACAGTCATCATTATCACGTCTGAAAACGTCTGCACACTTACTTACTGCACCGTACTCTGCATGAACCAACACACCTCTGCGTATATGGACTGCTGCCAGCGTCATCGTGTGACGACCGCAGGTCAAATGCACCCAATGGTCATACCCCGCGGTGATTTAAACCCGGAAACCGCCCACCAGAGCATTGTTTCACCATGTATCAGCATTATCCTTAATTTATGGGCATTAATGTGGAAGCATTTTTGGGATCATTGTCGTGGTGCATTAGAAACCCACCACTAGCAAGTCTCTGGACAGATGGAATAGCATTCTTGATCAGTATTCTGTGATATCCTTCCTTCTATAATGTTCCATTAATTCTCACTAGATCACCGACTTTACCACTCGTAAAACATCTCCATACCATGCCAACCCTCCACCATGCTTCACCGTTGGCGCCACACACACATTCTTCGTACATTTTCCACAAAGTCGGCGAAGAAACATTCGACGATGGTATCCAAATGCTTCAGGCTTAATTTCTTTCGTAAATAACACTTTGGACCATTGAATCACGCTCCAGTTTTTATGTTGCTGTGCCCATTGAAATCTTTTCGCCTTATTTTATTTGCGCAATAAAGGTTTTCTGGTCGCTATGCAGTCCTTTAAATCTTGTTAATGAAGACGGCGTTGCACTGTTGAGACAGAGATCATAGCTGCTCGTATACTATTTACATCCTCACGAATTTCAGGGGCAACACGAGTCCTCTTATGTTTACTGTGTACACATATGAAGTGATATTCTAGGTATGGTGCTACTCGGGGCCTTCCAGATCGCGACACATGTGCACTGGCACCGGTCTGCTTGATCCGCTGCAATGTATACACCAATCTAGATTCGGCTACGCCAACTTCTGTTGCTATTGTCCTACTAGGATAGCCACCGTGATGCAGAGCTACAACTATACCACGTTTTTCAGTTCCAGCCGGCCGGTGTGGCCGTGCGGTTCTAGGCGCTTCAGTCTGGAACCGCGTGACCGCTACGGTCGCAGGTTCGAATCCTACCTCGGGCATGCATGTTTGTGATGTCCTTAGGTTAGTTAGGTTTAAGTAGTTCTAAGTTCTAGGGGAATGATGACCACAGATGTTAGGTCCCATAGTGCTCAGAGCCATTATTTTTTTTTTTTCAATTCCAATCTCTTGCTTCCGTCCCATTAGGAGGTAATACGGTATGAATCTGATCAGATAAACAAATACTCAGCTAGATGTACTGAAAATTAATGCGAACTGATTACCACACTAACAGCTGAAGGAATGAGGCCTATTCGAATGGAACCGTCTTAGATCAAGACACGTCAGTGTTTAGATGTATACACATCAGCGCCTCTCTGCGAGAACGACCAGTCAAACAGGCAACAGAGGTGCTTAGGCTTTATATGCTTGTATTTGTTTTACCACCAGAATGTGGATATGATAGAACATTCGAAATGAAATCCTGTTTTAACCACAAACCCATAATTGTGGAAGGTAATCGAAAACTTTTGACCGGTAGCGCGTAAGACTCGTTCTATCTATCCTGGTCATTAATTTGATCTATGCGTTTCTGATGAAATTTCCATGTAAGTTAAAAAAAACACTAATATATTTGATTTTTAAGATCATACTAACTTTCGTCTAACATTCGGTCTTGAACTGGCTAGTGCTGCAGACTTTCCAATAGATGTTTCAAAATGTGACTGTTGCTCATAAATAAACTTTATGTCAAATACAACAAGAAAACTGCTAATTAACTGGTACATAACAGCGAAATAAAATATATTGGTCTGTATGGCAATTAATACAAATAACTTGACACAAACTCAGTCGAAGTTGGGGAGCCAGATGAGCATCATGCAATAAGTGTGTTGGTAACGCTGTGTGTAACAGAGCTCAGTGCTGCCAACGCCACGAAACTAATGCGTGTGGTGTCGTTAACAAGGCTCAACGCTCGGCTAACGAGGACTTTCCAGCGTCGAAGCGCCTGTACATAATCTCTACTGCCATTGCCTCATTTAAAAAAAGGCGGCGCCATTAGAGCTGTGTAACAGCGGCATAACTCCAAAGGTGTTCGGCCGCGAGGTCAACCAAACGCCATCAGCTGACGCCCGGCGGCCTGAACCGGCAGGTTCCGCGCCAGCGGCTCTCTTTTGTTTCGCTCACGCCTCGAGCGCTCATTCGCGCCATTAATGGCAGCGGCCGCGAGTGGCGCCGCTAAAAATTCTCCCAATGCGTGCTGTTTAGTCAACTGCGATCCACACAACATAGACAGCAAACATAATCTCTTGTTAGATTTTCAATGTGCGAGGGTGAGTTAAATGAAATCCTTAAATTTGTAATAACAAACCGAAATATGGCGCCGTTATCCTGTAAGTTGATAAGCGTGCTACAAACAGCGTGCAGAATGACCTGTAGGTGGCAGCATAGTGCAGATGCACACATACCGTCGCAGTATCAGTATAAAGATGGCCACCCCACTTGCGACTTGCACCAGGGAAGAACAGTGTTCCGTTATTCGGTTTTTGTGTAGTGAAGGTGTGAAACCTATTGAAATTCATCGACGAATGAAGGTTCAGTAAGGCAATGTGTGTTTGTCACAGCAGCAAGTCTACGAATGCAGTAGGAAGTTTGCAATTGGTGTGACTTCAGTGGAAGATGCTCCTCGTCCAGGTTAGGCACAACGAGTTGTGACTACACAGAACATTGCAGCAGTTGAAGCCACAGTGAAGGAAAACTGCCGAGTGACACTGAATGACATTGCAGCATGTTTACACATTAGTCACAGGTCAGCACACCACATTGTGCATGATGTGCTCCAGTTTCCCGAAGTGTCTGCCAGATGGGTGCCACGGCAGCTGACTCCTGAAATGAGAGAACAACGTGTTGATGCTCGTGAAGAACTTCTTCGACACTTTGAACGAGAAGGTGATAGCTTACTTGCAAGAACCTTTACTGGGGACGAAATCTGGGTTCACTTCCACCACCCGGAAACGAAGAAAGCGAGCAAGGAATGGCGCCATTCCTCATCACTAAAACCAAAGAAGTTTCGAACAGGACCATCAGAAGGGAAGGTTATGCTGACTCTCTTCTGGGACGAAAAAGGCGTCATTTTGGAGCATTACATTCCTAGAGGGACCACTGTCATACACAGATTTCCTAAAAAATCATCTGCGGCCTGCAATCAAATCATAGCGACGTGGATTGTTGTCAGGAAGTGTTCTTTTGCAACATGAAAATGTGAGGCCCCACACTGCCCGTACAACAGTTGCAACAATCACAGACCTGCATTTTGAGTGTCTTCCTCATCCATCATACTCACCAGACCTTGCCCCAAGTGATTTCCATATGTTTGGACCACTCAAAGACGCAATGAAAGTAAAGAAGTTCCGTTCTGATGAAGCGGTACGCGACGCGGTGAATGAGTGGTTGCGCTGACTAGCAAAATAATTTTTTCTAAATGAATTTATGCACTTTGTAAGCGCTGGAGGACTTGCATTGAGCGTGGGGGAGATTATGTTGAAAGTGATACAGCTTTGTACCACTTCTGCACAATAAATAATATTTAAAAAAATATTTAAGTTTTTCATTTGAGTCACCCTCGTAGTAACAGAAAATAAACGTGATAAATTTTAACAGCGTAAGTTGCATACTCGAAACAGTTTCTAGCACGGATACTAGAACACGCGGTAGGAATCACGAGGTGTAGTAGCAAGTAGCGCCGCTGACAACATAGTGTAGCCGGTTCTAGGCGCTACAGTCTGGGACCACGCTGCTGCTATAGTCGCAGGTTCGAATCCTGCCTCTGGCATGGATGTGTGTGATGTCCTCAGGTTAGTTAGGTTTAAGTATATCTAAGTCTAGGGTACTGATGACATCTGACGTTAAGTCCCATAGTGCTTAGAGCCGTTTGAACCATTTTTGAGCCATAGCGTATTGTGTTGTAGTTGCGTTTACAAGCGAAAACAAGCTTGCTTACGGCAGTCTGAACTTTTATTAGTGACTGGCGATTTAATTCAGAATTACGCCGTAATTAACAATATATTGAAGAATATTTTTAGAGTATTTATTAATTGAAAGATTGATAGTCCGTTGCACGATCGCCAGATGTACTAACCACAGCAGACAAAAAAGTAATTTAGGAACCAAGTTGCATACTTTTCCTAACAACTGTAAGACGAAACGAAAATGGATAAATCCTTGCAAACGCACAGATTCATTTTTGGTTGCAACTGCTCATGTCTTGTCAATACAATTACAATAAAAAGGATTTGAAAACTGAACTCTTTAATATTCCTTCGAAACGCAAGCTGTAAAATGAAGCTGCTCCAAATCGAAATCTACCATCCTCCGGTCCTGATTTAGGTAGTATCGATGAGACTAATAATGACAGAAATACTCGTGCACCTACTGTATATTTTACAAGTAAATATATTATTAGCCAATGAACAAATTATTACTATATGAAATGTTAACCATAAGAGCTAACACTGCTTTGAATGCGACAATAGGTGCCTACGCTAAAAATTGTGCAAAGAGGAGTAAAAGACCTTTGGCAAAAGAATGCAGGTTTATAGGATCGTCTTTCTCGATCCAGAGTTGAGGTACTGATATTAAAACGTGTACTAAAAGTGTTCCCGGGCTCTTTTTCTATCTGCCAACAACAAGTGATTGTGAAAGGAGATACACTAACTTCATCCGAAGATGTCCGCAGCTCGTGGTCGTGCGGTAGCGTTCTCGCTTCCCACGCCCGAGTTCCCGGGTTCGATTCCCGGCGGGGTCAGGGATTTTCTCTGCCTCGTGACGACTGGGTGTTGTGTGCTGTCCTTAGGTTAGTTAGGTTTAAGTAGTTCTAAGTTCTAGAGGACTGATGACCATAGATGTTAAGTCCCGTAGTGCTCAGAGCCATTTGAACCATTTTAGCCACCCGAAGATAGTGCAAAGGCTGCTACTGTACGTTGCCTACTTTATAAACCGTTATCTTTTGTCAGAGACGCACAGAAATATCCTCATCCTAGTGGAGTAAGTAATAAATAAAAGACTCAGGTAATTTAGTGTTCCACCAGCTCTAACTGTTTTCAGCCTTAGTGTAAAAAGTCAAAGTTATATACAAGACTTAGTTTGGAGGCTTTACACTAGCATTTCAACGATCATAGAAAAAAATGGCCTAACTAATATAAAGTTTAATAATAGTAACAGTATTAATAATACACTAAAACCTTGAAAATCCGTAATGCATTCATACCTGCATATGTTTAAAACATGTGTGTACCGTGAGCCTGCAAGCTTCAATGGATTGCGATGTGGCAGGAGGGTTCGCAGTGATGTACAGCTCACAGCGCGCCTGCGAGTGACGCCTAGTGTGTATTCTAGTACCCTTGGTTCCTAGTTAATCTACCGATTTACAATGTAATATCTAGACTCCGAAATGTGCAAGGAACATTACTTACATACACATGCTGTATCGAATTATCCATCTTGCTTCGCCACATTCGGCTTACAAATCAAATATGGCGCCTTTTGTTGCGGTCTACCCCACCTATCTCTCAGAATCCAGCAGAATCCAACGCACAGAGAATGTGTAGAAGGTTGCCTACACTGCAGTTACCAGTTTAGCCCCGTCCTTCCCTATTGCCAGATCCACAGCATAACAGGCAAGGCGACGAGGTGCTACCAACATACTATTCACAGGCGTGAAATTGATAAACTATCGGAACTTTGTCAGACTGTTTTGAATCATGTGTAAGACTATATTAATGCCGATTAGTGTGTTAAACACAACAAGTAAATATAAGATGTAAATGAAAGAAGAAGCGCTAATTAGTATGAACTGTACTAACAAAAATGAATTTCAGCTCATCGAGATAACATAACTGTTTTAGTAAGACCAAGTACCCCAGATCGTTACGAATTAGCAAAACATTATGCGCATTCGTCTGCGAAACGGTCTGTGTCAACGTTCAGACCAGTCATACTGCTTTACCGTTGCTAACCTACCATGAAAAAGCGCAAATTTAGCAATGCGTGAAGATTCATAACGAAATTCAGTTACACATCATTCAGTGCCACACATAAGTCAAATGAATTATTGACAGAAGCGGAAAAACTAATCAGCAACAAGTATGAAATTCTACAACAGCTTCATATTTACATCCACAAGGCGCCGGTACAGAATAAAGGTAGCAATAAAACGTATTGGGGGCGCGAGAATTTCTTAAAATTGCTTTACTGATAGTCTATCTGTTTGCAACGAGATAAGAACCGAAAACAAACCACACCTCCCTTGCAGTAGCTAACACCTTTCATTACGCTAGCAGACAACTCAAGCAAACAGCCCTCTGTTATTACCCCAGACTTGAATAAGCCGCCAATTTCGCAATGAAATTGGCAAAATGCTCTGCAGTTTCTGTTGCATAGAGCTTTCTTGACTCAAAAACAAGAATTTTCTACCTTTATGTAACCGCTTATGTGACAATCATTTGGGATGTTTATCGAAATAACAAAATAGTGTTATTAAGCGAGTAAATTTAGTAGGATAATTCTGCACCATCCAGGAAATAAACGGCTACATAGCTGCCAAATGTATTCTACAATGTTTCGAATTCTCCATTAGACTCGCCGTAGCCCGAAAACGTTCATTAGCCGAAGTGTTTCTTCAGCTACCTAGCAATGGGAATGCTCGCACTTCTAAAACGCCGTGGCATTAATACTGGGATCTGAATTACCACGTGCATAGGCAGATGGATTTTATTTGCATTCCTGTAAACGTGATTTGAATCTAAAACATATCTACGAGTAATATGCTGATGTATCGACTGCAACTAGAACATTTCCAATAAAGAGTAGGGGTAATTATTTATGCGGCCCTCGTCTTCAGTAACTGTCGTAGATATTTTCGTTGTTAGGATTTCGTCACCTAAATCGGTAAACATGGAACCCTACTAGTCTCACTTTCTTCACCGTCTATCTGTCTACCCAGCCCTTAAAACCCATTTTGCTAATTCGTAACGATCTGGGGTACTTTGTCTTACTAAAACGGTTATGTTATATCGATAAGCTAAATTCATTTTTATTAGAACAGTTCATACTAATTAGCGTTTCTTCTTTCATTTATATCTTATATTTACGTTTTGTGTTTAACACACTAATCAGCATTAATATAGCCACACACGTGATTGAAAACAGTCTGAGAAAATTCGGATAGTTCATCAATTTCACGCCTGTGCATAGTATGTTGGTAGCACTTAGTCGCCTTGCCTGTTATGCTGTGTAGCAGACTTTAAAACTATGCGGATCAGCATAACGAAAAGGGGAGGGGTCTCTCTCGTTTTGTCCACGACTGTACATATGAACAGTGGAAATGGAAAACGATGAAGTGCCATTTCTTTCCCAAAACACGTTTTCTATCCTGTCGTTTTCTCAGTTCTTTATTGCATGCCGCTAAAATTGTTCAAATTGTCAAATCATGGAGGAAACGTTTCCTGCTCGAATAGTTATATGAAAATTCAAACTTTGAAACAGACGAATGGAATAATGTCAGTGTATTCCAAACAGGAAATGCTATGGCATATTTATGCCATGCCATACTTTATCCGAAAGAGCAGACGTGTTTGTCAGTCGCAAAAGCGGATAGACCTGTTGATGTTGCCATTTCTTCCCTAACAGCGCAATGAGTTTACAGTAAGATTTGCAAGATCTGATCCCAAAATGGAGTTGTGTACGAACCGGAAATCAACAGTGATGATTTTTTTCCTTGCGTGTTTTAATTGTGATATTCTCTTGCAAAACTTTTAAAAGAAATTAGAAATGGTTTTTGTTGACTACAGTTCTAACATTTAAATAATTACTGTCGAATTTCTGCACTTCTACATTCTCGTGATCTCTACGCGAGACAGACTATTGTGGCAGCATAATGGTCGCACAGGCTTCTTCAAATACAATTATCTATAATTTTACTTAAAAGGATTTCGCGAGAAATTCGTTTTCAAACTTCTTGGTTCCACTGCTCCGTTGACCTGAATCTAAATACCAGCGGCTCCCCCAGCACATGACACCCAACTCGAACTGTGGGATAAATGCACATAAGTTGGGAAAATGTAATTATTTCTTTATTAACTGTTGACATAGCTCATATTAATCGACTTTTAATATTACTACATACTATTCTTTGCAACGGAGTCAGTGGGAAGGATGAGCCTGCTACTTCATCATCAGGTCTTCATATGTCGCCATAAGATTGGAAATTGCGGCTCCCATGTTTTTTGTCCCCATTAATTTGCGTTCTGCGTTTGTGCTAATATCTGCCAATACTGAAAAACCTATCTTACATTTCTATGAGTCGTAAAAGGTATCAAAACCCGTACAGTCTTGTTACATTCTAGCGGACACTTCTGCTTCCAAAACACAGGTAGTGACGAGGAAACGTGCTTGGACTTCAATGTGGAGTCGGAAGAAATATTAAAAGTTCGCTCTTGTTCTTTGGTAGTAAGCGTTGACAGTAGTTCGGTACTGAAACCGTACTTGACTCATTGTATTGATCCGCTTCTTACAGAAAGTACTCCAGGATGTAATCAATGAGTTCCTAAGAAAGATTCACAAACACCGACTTCCATTATTTGCTCTAAAGAAAGTCATTGTTTTCTAAGACCGTGTGAAGAGCAGGGAAAACGTAACGCGTATCGTCATCATCCAGATATTTTCTCCAGGATGGTAGTTTGTTTCTGGAGGCTGACATTTTTTCTGACAGTTGCAGGATGTTGTTCTCATTATATTGAAAGGTAGCATTCAATTTACAAAGATATCTCGAAGATACGCAAGCTTCAAACCGAAGTCACTGTCCACAAATTTCTCAGAACTCAAAAGTTTCTCTTGAATACGATGAGAGAAGAGTTCATTGCTGAGTTTACGGATCAGACATTGCCATCCGGCGCAACGGCCAGCCGTACTACGACTTCAATGGTTCAAATGGCTCTGAGCACCATGGGACTTAACTTCTGAGGGCATCAGTCCCCTAGAACTTAGAACTACTTAAACCTAAGTAACCTAAGGACATCACACACATCCACGCCCGAGGCAGGATTCGAACCTGCGACCGTAGCGGCCTCGCGGTTCCAGACTGTATCGCCTAGAACCGCTCGGCCACTCCGGCCGGCACTACGACTTCCATCTGAACACACGTCCGCACAACTTTTCTAGTTAATGCTGCTTTCTGCCATAAGAGATCTGTTGCTTTTGTTCAAAGAGCTAATTTGCTGCAGAAAAGAGATATTCGTGATATTTGTTGTCATTAATAAATCACACGTAACAAATTAGAAACGCATCACTGTGGTTGTCTTTACGTTCACCCAGCTGAATAGTGAAATGAACATTACCTTTCAGTTTCTCAACTAACTCGTCATTAACGTCGTCAGCCACATTGAGCATTCGACGATAATTTTGTCTAACAAAGGAGCACGTGACAATTGCTTGGCAGGTTATTCGTCTATCTGAATAGATACAATGTCCAGGGCAGCCGGTAAAATAAGGTCTATCGCTATGGTATATCCTTCTTCGACCTTTGTTAGATGTTACTTAACTTAGTAAGATCAAAGTAGAGCCTCTGAAGGAATCGCAGTTCTTTTCGTAAAAGTTTTCGTCGTCTCTTTTTTAACTCCTGGAAAAACATTTTTTGTGGTTTCTTTACATAATTACCGTGATTTGACTCTAAATGTCATTTTAATTTATTAGGAGACATGCTTTCTACTTGGTCGTTCTTCATTGCCAACAGCACAATAGGTAAACATGAAGTTCAGGTAACTACCATTATACTTCGTGCACTGTCGTCTCGTCCATTCACGCCATTAGAATAGTATAATTCGTTTCAGATATCACGTTTTGTAACTGAATTTAAAATTTTGTCAATGCTGACACAGGAACACAAATAACAGAAGACAATCAATAACTGAACACAATTTGCAGTCGACAAAACTAACCTTGAAACTGGTTATCAAGGAATACACACAAAGGAGGCACATATAGGGTGCCACCCGTGCCAATATATGGGGAACGTCACCGTTAGGGAATTTCTTGTTCCGACATCCAGACAAGACCCAATTTTATCCAGATTTTGCAAAATACTGTTACGAGTTTGGTTCAAGTACTGAAGTAACACTGTCTGTTAGCGCAGAGTGTAAATGCAACCTCAGTTAGTTTAATTTATGTCAACAAGTTTGTGGTGACAAGGTCGTCTAACATATGGCATTGCATGTTGCGTGTCCTTATTGACGATGCAAGCACCTTCTACATCTAGCGCCACCATTCGAGAAAATACCACAAATCTCCAGTAGATAGGTCTGGATCTGTTTCGGCAGCGCCACGTGGATGAATTGGCGCTGGCCGCTGTGGTCGAGCGGTTCTAGGCGCATCCGTCCGGAACCGCACTGCTGCTACGGACGCAGGTTCAAATCCTGCTTCGGGCATGGATGTGTGTGATGTCCTTAGGTTAGTTAGGTTTAAGTAGTTCTAACTCTTGGGGACTGATGAAAAGCCCACTCCCCTGTTTCACCTTGCTCTCCCCTCCTTTTTCCTTCCTCTCCAGTCTCTCCCTCGGCAGGTCCTTCCTGGGAGTTTTATTCTTGGTCGTGTGTGCTTCAAGTCGTTTCAAAGTGTGGCCAACTTTTAACCAGTGCGTGTGACTTCAGTGCCCTTTTAGTGCTCTACGAATCGCCAACTGTGTTTTTTAACTTTATGTCGACTTTTTTAATTGTCCCCCCATGAACGTCTAAATGCCAGTTTATTTTTACATCCATTATCTCCCCTTACTCTGTTTTTATGTCCCCCTTTTTATCGCCTTTATATGTATAATTTTCTTCTTGTATTAGCTGTCATGTCACTCGGCTGAATAACGGCGGATTGTGCCGCTGAAGGCCCTCTCCTGCCCATATGGGGCAGGGAAATGAAGTCACAATAAAAAAAGAAAGAAAAGAAGAATCGGCCAGTTCCCATTTAAATAGTGATCTGATAAAATGATTCTTTCTAAACGTAATACTAACAACGAGTGCAAGTTAGCAATGTTTCAAGTCTTTTACTGCAGATATCTAGGGCGTGAGGTTCACAGTGACATGTACTTCGATGACTAAGGTGTAACTGTCGGCTATTTACCGCCTAACTAACTTATCTTATCATAGCTTACGAAAATGCCTATATTAATCAAAGAAAACAACATACATAGAATGGAAATCAGGAAAAAGATTGCAACAGTTAAATACTCATCTTATGTTCACTACTAAAGAGCCGCGCAGGGTAGCCGTGCGGTCTGAGGCATCTTGTCACGGTTCGCGTGGCTCCCCCCCCCCCCCCCCCCACCCACCCCTTTTGGAGGTTCGAGTCGAGTCCTCCCTCTGGTATGGGTGTATGGGTGTCTGTGTTGTCCTTAGCGTAAATCAGTTTAAGTTAGATAAAGTAGTTCGTACGCCTAGGGACCGATGACCTCAGAAGTTCGGTCCCATAATCCTTACCACAAATTTTCACTACTAGTGAACAATTTGTTTAGAATAGAAAAGGGCAAAGCACTTTACCCAATCGTTCATCTGGAGTGTGGTGCTGTTAGGCTGTGAAAGCTGAGTTACCTTGAAGAGAGAGAGCGATAAAAATATATCTTGGGATGCGGTTAACAAAGATGTCTACACCTACATCTACACACGTGCTCTGCAGTTCGCTCTTACGTGTTTGGCAGAGTGTTCAGAGAGGCACTTTGACTATATCTCGACCTTTCCACTCCCGAATAGCAGACATATCTAAATCTTCCTGGGATAGCTCAGATTTCTCTTAGTTTATTACAATGGTAAAAAAAAAGAAAATGCCTAAGGATGGAAAGAGGAAGTGACACTTTTCGGATGATTACATAGAAGAGTGGTCTCTTGTCAAGAAAGGACGTACGTATCAGGAAGCTCTGTGTGAGATTTGTAGCTGTTTCACCTCAGTAACTCAGTTCTCTTGACTGTACGATGAAACTGAATGCCGCAATGTATCCTGACTCCAAAGTCACCGAGAGCAGTCTACAGTCAGGACCAAAGCTACAGAGATTGTTAAAAATATTCTCACACCACACTCCGTGTCCGAATGCATAAAACAATTGCAAGAAGTTTCGTTTTACGGCATAGTCAGCGACTCATCAAACCAGAACGCTGAAAAGATGTTTACTTTACTTATTCAACACTTTGCTGAAACAGGCAGAATCCAACAGAAGCTGTTGAAGTTTGAATAGCTGAATAACGAAACATTGCAGCGCGAAGGAAGCGACTCTGCCTTACTTCTCTGGTTTCTATGTTACTAACCTCGTGTCCTGCTGCTTCGGTAGTCCCTCGTCGCACTGTAGTAGCACTCAGGCGCCAGGTTCAGTGTTGGTTTGTGATCCTGCTGAAGTGGGGTGTGTCGTGATGTCAGTTATTAAATGTTAACAACGTTTTGTAATATACTAGTTTTAATGAATAATCCTTTGAAACACAGGTCAGACACTTTCCAATATAGCGGATCTTGGCTACGCCGTTATACTCAACCCTTTACGACACATTGATCACTTTCAATACTCGTTATAGATACTGCCCACGACACGAGGCGTTCACTGATAGTTAATACTTTCACTTTAACTTTGTTTTTTATCAATGCTATATTTACTCGCGACCGTTCTTTTGAAGCCGCCTCCGGTTACTCGACCGTGCGTTTTTGAGTGGCACCTCGCTAACTCGTCCTGTCTTCCTGACGCACAAGAGAGACCCCAACTTTCTCCCTCAGCCAATAGGCACACTACACTCGTCTCCTACTTATACAGGTTGGTCCATTGATCGTGACTGGGCCAAATATCTTACGATATAAGCGTCAAACGAAAAACTACAAAGAACGAATCTCGTCTAGCTTGAAGGGGCAAACCAGATGGCGCTAAGGTTCGCCCGCTAGATGGAGCTCCCATAGGTCAAACGGATATCAACTGCGTTTTTTTTTAAAATAGGAACCCCCATTTTTATTACATATTCGTGTAGTACATAAAGAAATATCAATGTTTTAGTTGGACCACTTTTTTCGCTTTGTGATAGATGGTGCTGTAATAGTCACAAACATTT
Source organism: Schistocerca piceifrons (assembly GCF_021461385.2). Lineage (NCBI taxonomy): Eukaryota > Metazoa > Arthropoda > Insecta > Orthoptera > Acrididae > Schistocerca > Schistocerca piceifrons. The sequence goes on along the minus strand of NC_060144.1, from coordinate 156,274,723 downwards.
GGCACACACTTTTAGACGAACAGATGGTAACATGTAGGTTTTTTAAATTAAAATACAGAACGTACGTACGTTTGAACATTTTATTTCGGCTGTTCCAATGTGATGCATGTACCTTTGTGAACTTATCATTTCTGAGAACACATGATGTTACAGAATGATTACCTGTAAATACCACATTAACGCAATAAATGCACAAAATGATGTCCGTCAACCTCAATGCATTTGGCAATACGTGTGACAACATTCCTCTCAACAGCGAGTGGTTCGCCTTCCGCAATGTTCGCACATGCATCGACAATGTGCTGACGCATGTTGTCAGGCGTCGTCGGTGGATCAGGATAGCAAATATCCTTCAACTTTCCCCACAGAAAGAAATCCGGGGACGTCAAATGCGGTGAACGTGCAGGCCATGGTATGGTATGGTGCTTCGACGACCAAACCACCTGTCATGAAATACGCTATTCAATACCGCTTCAACCGCACGCGACCTATGTGTCGGACAGCCATCATGTTGGAAGTACATTGCCATTTTGTCACGCAGTGAAACATCTTGTAGTAACATCAGTAGAACATCACGTAGGAAATCAACATACATTGCACCATTTAGATTGGCATTGATAAAATGGGGTCCTTCCATAATGTCGCTCTCCCTGCGGGTTAGGAGGTTAGAATAGGCCCACGGTATTCCTGCCTGTCGTAATAGGTGACTAAAAGGAGTCTCAAACGTTTTGGCCCTTATGTGATGGTCCTCTGTCTGGTTTGACCTCCATATCTCAAAATTATTCCGAAGAGCGTGCCGATTGGGGAGGGGCGCCCTAGTTGGTGCATTGTGTCCATTGTGCGTTGAGACCTTTCGCCAGCTTATTCGTGATTGCATTGCAGTTCTGACCGCTCTCCATCTCTTGGACATGAATACATTCCTGTGTGCACTTTCCGCCAAGCAATGTGCAGTGCTACTGCCTGCACTGACGACGAACATGGCCTAATTGTCACCTAATATACAGCACCTTAGCCAGTCCGTTGTGGTGGGGCCGCCATGTACCCTGTCAGTCGTAGCCCTCTGACAACACAAGGACACAGGGATCGCTCTACTGATGGCTGCACCGTTAACTTCCCACATATGCCAAGGAATAGATGCCCATCTCCCTGGGGTATCAAGACTGCCAGCAATGGCCATCCTGCCAGGTGGCCCCTGCTGTGGCTGGGTGGCGCCCGTGGGGAGGGCCCTTGGTCGGAGTAGGTGACATCAGGGTGGATGACACGCAATAAAGTGTGGCACATCTTCTCTTGCTGGTGGCCAACCACCAGCAGTCTTTAAGCGTTCGAGGGCCCACTTCAAAGCTAACATGTATGACCTCAAATCGTTCCCCTCCCTGGCCACACCAGAGAGATCATTTAGAGGACAAGTTCAGGGAGGTGAAGGGCTTGTCCAAAATGCCGTCCAGGTCAGTCTTGTTGAAAACAGCATCCTCCGCCCAGTCACGAGCCTTGCTCGCTTCTAAGAAGCTGGGGGATGTTTAAGTTATTATCACATCCCATAAAAGCTTAAATATGGTCCAGGGCATTATTTTCCACAGGGATCTTCTTTTACAGTCCAATGACGAGCTGCGTGCCAAGTTAGACCGATGAGGTGTCCATTTCGCCTGGCGCATCCACCAGCGTCCAAGGGATCATCAAGTTACCACCGGTGCCTTCATCTTGGCCTTTGAGGGTGACACATTACCTGAGAAGGTCAAGGTGATGGTCTACCGCTGTGATGTCAAGCCATATATCCCTCTGCCGATGCGGTGCTTCAAGTGTCGGAAGTTCGGCAATATGTCTTCCCGATGTGCTTCCAGCCTCATATGTCACGATTGTGGTCGTCCATCCCATCCTGATACTCCATGTGCCCCGCCTTCCATATGTGTCAACTGTGGAGAGCACCATCCCCCATGCTAGCCGAACTGTAAGGTTCTACTGAAGGAAAGGAAAGTAATGGAATACAAGACCCTGGACTAACTGGCTTACACCGAGGCTAAGCGGAAATTTGAACGGCGTCATCCCATTCGCATGACGTCATCTTATGCCACCACTGTCACTCCTACTACAGTTCCATCAGCTACACCACATACAGTCAGCTCCCAGAGTCGAAAGACCACACCTGCCCCTTTGATGGTTGAGGGCACTTCCCTCCCTGCTGCTCCCCCACCATCTACCTCGGGAGCAGCACCCCTCACCCACCGGGGACACCGGTCCCCACTTCTAATCCAGAGAAGCGTAAGCTTTCTTTGGCTTCTCTCACTAGGAAGGGATCCCTTGGGTCACTCCCTTCCCAGGTTCCTACCAGCAGCACAGTAAACACCTGCCAGTTGCTGAAGAAGCCACAGGTCGCTGGTCGTCGAGCTTCGCAATCGTCTTCAGCCCAGAGACTGACTCCAAGAAGCCCTCCCAGCCAGGGCAACCACGGGAGCAATGCGAGGAAGCGAAACTGAAGACCCCTAAGACCAAGGAACCTGCATTGGCACCCACTTCATCGCTACCTGCAAGCTCTGCGTCTGAGGATGAGGTGGAGATTCTTAAGTCCGCTGAGGACCTCAATCTCGCCAGTCCCTCGGACTTGATGGATGTCGCTCCTGTCGGTACTAAATCCGTGGCGGCAGGTGACCCAGCAGCGTAATTTGCCTCCTTGGTCCCTTCGCGCCATTCTCGGTCATGGACAATGTCATCCTCCAGTGGAACTGCAGCGGTTTCTTCCACTATCTTGCTGAGCTCTGACAACTTCTCAGCCTTCACCCTGTCCTCTGCATTGCTCTACAAGAAACTTGGTTTCCAGCAATGCGAACCCCCGCCCTCCGTGGCTATCGTGGTTATTATAGGAACTGGGCAGCTTATGAAGGGGTATCTGGTGGCGCCTGCATCTATGTCCTTCACTTCCTTCACAGCGAGCCTGTCCCTCTACAAACACCTTTAGAGACTGTCGCTGTTCGGGTGTGGACGCCTCAGGATTTACTGTCTGCAATCTGTATCTTCCATCGTATGGTGATGTCCCACAGCATGTCCTGGCTGCGCTGATAGCCCAATTGCCGCCACCTTTTCTGTTACTGCCCAGTACTGCTTTAGGGACAACAGGTTTGGATAGGATTCTTTCTTGCGGGAACACATGTTGAAATCAGAGGAAAGATCTATGGAATGAAGATTTGGGTTGGGCTGCAGTACCAAATGTTACACTGAAAACGAACCCTGTCCTTTCCTTTTGTGTTATTCCGCTATGTTTTTGTGTACCCTTATGTATTTGTGTTTTTCCTGTCTTTATGTGTTTAGCTAATAAGATTTATGTTGTAGAATTTTTCTAATAGTAAGTTACATTCACTACGATGAGGAATACAGTTATCCTCAAATATAATTTGCATTAATAATATGTTACTTACTTTGTAAAGATGTTTAGACATTATTTTCGAATGCTTTTCTGATGTTTTATGTATTTACTTATGTCTAAGTCCTGTAACACTGATCTATATGTTTATTTCTATTCTCTTGTAAAGCCTGTATTACTACAAATGTTTTCTGTATTATTATGTTTTCATGATGTTTTCTGTACCTTTTTAATTGTTTTCTCATGTTATAAAATTTTAATTGACACCAGTTCATCAAATTAAGTAACTTGTAAGCATTCATTTCAGTCCACACATTTCTGTTGGTCATAGTATATGCACAATATGTGAGAAATTGGGACTGTTAGTGTTCGCACGTGTGTTAATAATTCAGCAAGGGACTGGTTAACAGCATTGCTGGTTCTGAGGACATTCAGAAAACTTTGTGAGTGCACAAGTGGTGTTTTATGGACTATTGTCCGTAAGACTCTTTCATGGTGATTGTGCACCTGCACAGTCGCAACAGATGACTGCTGGCCGTCTCTACAAGGACTGCACTGGGTCTGCACCTTTGATGGCCCACCAATACCATACTCTCTACCAGGACTACAGATGGTCTACTCTGTGATGACCTACCTACCAATATTCTTCAAAACTTTGAATGACTCTGTTGTGGGTTTGCTCTGTTGTGGCCCATTACCTGTCTGCATGTCAAGGGACAGCACTGTCTTTCCGTTGGAAGCACAACACTACTTCTTCAAGACTGCATGGAAATCCACTACTTCCATGTGCATTTTCTTTTACTGCTCAGACTTTGAGAAAAATAAGAAAACTGTAATTACTACTGTGATGAGTGATCAGGACTGTCTTTGAGGACAAATTTTGCTTTTGACCAACATTGCATCAATAATTGTGTGCATTTGATATCTCTGTTGATGTAACTATGAAAATTTTTATCAAATCGTTATTGGCCACTGCCCAAAACAAGTTGTAAAATTTTTTGTGGGGAGCATGGAGGTATGTAAGTAGGCTGTTTAGGTTTTTATGTTGGTAATGCCATGTAGCGCTCTAAATGAAAATCACTGACTTTGCTGTGTGAAGTCTGTGGCTGGTTGGCATTGTTGGAATATCTGCTATTGTAGTGTTAGGCAGTTGGATGTAAACAGCACATAGTGTTGTGCAGCTGGAGGTGGGCCGCCAGCAGTGGTGGATGTGGAGAGAGAGATGGCTGAATTTTGAGAGCGGACGATCTGGACATGTGTCCGTCAGAAAGAGTAAATTTGTAATATTGGATATCATGAACTGATATATGATGATCGGTACATGTGGAGTTTGGAGAGGTCTAGAGCATTAGAGCATACATACCGACATAGACAGACTTCGAGAAGCTTACTGAAACTCTAGCTATCTTCACAGTGACTCGTCCTTCATTGAACCTTCTGTCCTGCTTAAAATTTTGCCTGGCAATGTAACCTCTTGCACCATAACGCCTGTCACGACAGAGTCTACAAGAATTTCAAAGGAATTTCTAACATTCTCCAATGTTTTGCAGAAAATCGAATTATTCATCAAACTGTTTATATCTGTTTCTAACTCACACAGTGTGACAACTCTCACTCCGGTATTTACACAAAGGTACTCCTTCAACAAGGGATGCTGGTTGAAGGAGGCTGTGCTTGATTCGAGAAGGTCGCATCTCCGAGCTGAGACTCTGCTGGATGTTTCTATAGTGTGGAATGTATGTATCCTTATTCCCCATTGTTGTCGTCAGCTTAATGATGGAACCGTTTCACGGGACCTTGATCTCCTGAAACAGTAAAACGTCACTGAGGTTTTCATGCAAATTGGTGAGTTGCTTCAGGTCTACCCCCCAGGACATATACCCTACCAGCATCAGTAGCCACATCTTGGATCACATTCTTTAGTCCGGTGATTTAATCGTTGAACAGACATCAAAATTCTCCAAATGGTGGAGTTTGTGCCATGATATGCCTACAGAGATTGTTCATAGCCAAGTAAAGCATCAAACTGAAACCGTCATGTGGCCTGTACTCTTCATCACCCAGTCGCAGGTTATCTGTGGACACACTGGGAAAGTCTCTTGTGAATCATGCATTCGAGAAAAAGCAACACATCAACATCAATCAACAGTCCAATGTTTATACATGTCTTTTTTAATTAAAGAAAGTCCTGGCACAGTGTCACAGAAGATAGAATCCAGAATGTGTGTCTGCCTGCACACACAGTTCTTAATTTCTCAAGAAGTCTGGAAGCAGGCGCACATCTGTCTCCATGTGCAGTTCAGCATATACCTCTAAACCAGAGAACTTGAACTCATGCCCATCTTTCACAAAGTGCCTATAACCCGCATCAGTTGTTGCAGTGCCAGTGAGTTCGTTGGTGAATGCAGTTATATCAGGCAACGTGGTTCTGCAGACCCTCTCCATGGAATCAAGATATTTATGTGGGTAAATCCCCTCCTTCATTACAAGCTGAAACTTTGGCACTGGTAATGTGAATATCCTCCTGACACGTTGTATCAAGAAGTTTGTGAAGAGGAGTCTAGGAAGTGGAGCACAGTTCTTGTTGTGGTTCACTTAGGGAATGAAATTTATTTCTCTACGTTGTCAGTTATGATACTGACCGTATCATTCTTAACCTATAATCGCAGTAGTGGTCAGCAAGAAAGAGCTTCGTTTATTGAGACATAATTTGCTTTTTAGCTTAGTCTTTGCCATAAAATTTTTCACTTCACTTTATTAGTACGCTCTGTCGCACTTGGAAACTGTTAACATGCAACGATGTTTTGAAGTTAATTATCCAGTCAGCAACCTACGGAACTTATTTAGACAGTAAATTTACGAGTGCATTTTTATAGTGAACAGACGACAACACAGTGTTATTGTGTGTACATTCTTGTTTGTTGGTTGCACGATTATATAACGACTCTAATGCTTACATACTTGGAACATATACTGCTAATTAGATTTCTATGCAACATTTTAGTTTACTTGAAAATACATTCTGGATTTAAAGTACTTTCTGAGAGATAACAGATGACACAGTGGTTCACAAATCTTTAACATCATTTATTTACCACTTTCAATAACCTCCATGAAAAAATCAATTTCACGCAAGAAAATCAGACATTAGGACCTTAGACTATCTCGATCTGACTCTATCCATTATTGGCAACAAAATAGATTTCAAAATTTTTCGGAAAGCAACTTATTCCGACATCATCATCCCAGCTGATTCCACCCAACCTCGGGCCCATAAAATGGCCTTTTTTCACTCGAGTATCCATCGAGCCCTTTCCATTCCGCTTTCGCCAGTCAACTTACAGAACGAATTAAAAGTCCTCGAAAACATCGCTCAGAATAATGGATATAAACCCAGTATAGTGAGACAGTTGTTCAACAAAAAAACACGAAAGAAGACTACCACCCTTTCCAGTTCAGGTACCCACAATCAACATCAGGCAACGAAATACATATCAGTTCCCTTTATAGGTAACATATCTTATAAGGTAGGTCGTTTATTAAAAAACCTGGGGTGTAAAGTTTCATACTCTACCACCAACAACCTCAAAAAGAATTTAGTGCATTCTCTGGATAAAGATACTGATAAATTATCGCTGTCAGGTGTGTATAAGATCACGTGTGCTGAATGTCCTTCTTATTACATTGGCCAGACAGGAAAGGCCCTGTCGGTTAGGTTTAAAGAGCATCTGCCGCCAAAAGCGGTGATGGAACACGAGGATCTACATTTGCTGAACACCTGGTCCAAAGGCGCATGCTCCCAAGCCTCTAAAAGACGCAGTGTTTTTGCATAATAAAGCCAAGGGATGTAGGCTAGACACCCTCAAAGTATTGCAAATTTTTAAACATCTTATTATTGATAGAGACAAATTACTTAATGATCAGTTGCAACTAAAAAATAGAAGTTATTTCGAAGGATTTCAACCTTTACTCCAGTGGAGTTGACCCACAGTCCGCTTCGAATGGTCGATGCTGTTTCCCTATCTGCTTTGTCCCTTTATTATAGTGCGATTGTACATGTGTGTCTTTGTATTTCGTAATATGCTTGTTAATGACACATAGTTGCTAAGGGGTTTTTATGTTAAAGACATTTTATGCTTAGCACGCATGGTTTCGACACTAATTTTTTAGTTACTGTAGCGGGGCTTCGCCCTCTTACTATAATATTTAAAGTTAAAGAAAAATTTATACCTTGGCTTTGTAGTTTGTTCCCAGGTAAATTGTTTAATGTTGCCGTAGCAGTAGATAGGTTTCTCCATTTGTAGGACGTCTTTCAGTCACATTTTGTTTATATGTATATTTGCTCTAAATAATTTTGAGACAGTTTGTCTCTCGCACCTGCGCCTGCGCTTGCGCTCGCGCATGCGCTTGGCCGCGGCCGAGCCTCGCCGCGAAACTGCTCGCGACGCCTAGTTTTCCGCGCCGCTCACATGTGGTCCTTATTTCTGGCCGGCGTAGCTCCGTCTACGTTCGCCTTAATGGTTTTAATCTTGACAGACATAATCATATGATTATGCGTCTTTATTGTTTTAATTTTTAATCTGTCACATGGCCAGTGTTTGGCTCTCAAAATAATTTAATCTTTTGTAAGTATCACGATTTCTTTATTATTCAATCATTAGACTGATGATGCATTTCAGTGAGTAATATATGTCCGCATGTGGTTTAATTTATAGGTTCTGAAGAAGATTCCATTACTGGAATCCAAACCTAGGTGAACGAGTAAAAATTACCATGCAACTGAAAGCTGAAAAAAATTGTTTATTTTCTACACAGTGGTTCGTTTATTTGACAGCTACACGATTATATCACGTGGCTGTTAATGAGTAACACAATTTACATTACTGTTTTTGCGCTGTATCTGTTTTATATCTACGCAGTTTTTCTACATTCTTCTGGAAAGTATGATACGTTTAGTAGTAACCTTTGTGGCATAGCTACAATGAAACAGCCTTTTTCGTAACACATCAATACGTTACGGTACAGTACTTTCTTGGTCACGGTCATGTACGTAATATCTACGATGTCTATACGATTGCATTTCACTTTTGTTTATGACGAAAATTGCTAAAATGTAAACCCAGGATGACTACCATGAAGGACAACAAACGTGGGGTAGAATATCGTCGACGTACCTCTATGTTGTAAGCATGTCACATGTGGCAACAAATGAAATGATACCTCTGGTTTTGGGGCCATATGTCGAACACCGGTGACGTTGATATCTCACTACAGTCCGGAACGTCTCGAGACACATCTTTTTTGGTCATCGGAGCTCAGTTCGAAGTGGAACTATCACTGAAGACAATTCTCCTCCAGTCAATGAGATTCTAGGCTGATTGTGCCGGACACCAATGCAAACGGGCGTATCGGTTTACAGCAGTCGATGGTATTGGACGCAGCGAGCACCATTAAGTCGGCACCCTTTCTTGAGCTGCCTATTAATGGTCCTTATAATCACTGAAGCAACAGCTGTACGTCAGATCGATGATGATGATGTATCCGGGGCTCTCTGATTATTGCTCAGTCTTCACGGACTGTCGTCTCTCCATGTCGACCGATTCCTTCTCGATGCACTGTTCGGCCTTGGTTCACCTGTTCATGCCAACATCCTCGAATACTGGCACCACTCCTATATAAACGTCAGTGAATTCACTGATTACTGTCATTGGTTTCTTTGAGCCCAAATATAGGCCACTGTCAAATGTTCACATCTGCATATCCTCTTCACATGCCCGCCTGTGAGGCATAGTTACTATTCAATTGAGTACATGGAATGAAATTCGCAGTGGCTTTCTGCCCTGGTATCGACATGTTCCTTGTTTACTACACTTCCCCGTTGCACAGTGAATGTGCTCTGCAGCGTAGCAACCCCATCCATCGACCATCAAAGCTAACAGATTTACATTTTTCGTCGATATCTATATTAATATCGATTTGTGACCTACACCACTGGCCATTAAGATTGCTACATCATGAAGATATCGTGCTACAGACGCGAAATTTAACCTACAGGAAGAAGATGCTGTGATACGCAATTGATTAGCTTATCAGAGCATTCACACAAGGTTGGCGCCGGTGGCGACACCTACGACGTGCTGCCATGAGGAAAGTTTCCAACCGATTTCTCATACACAAACAGCAGTTGACCGGCGTTGCCTGGTGAAACGTTGTTGTGATGCCTCGTGTAAGGAGGACAAAATGCGTACCATCACGTTTCCGACTTTGATAAAGATCGTATTGTAGCCTATCGCGATTGCAGTTTATCGTATCGCGACATTGCTGCTGGCGTTGCTCCAGAACCAATAACTGCTAGCGGAATGTGGAATCGGTGGGTTCAGGAGGGTAATACGGAACGCCGTGCTAGATCCCAACGGGGTCCTATTCTTATCCGCATGGCTGTAACGGATCGTGCAGCCAAGTCTCGATCCCAGAATCAACAAATGGAGACGTTTCCAATACAACAACCATCTACACGAACAGCTCGACGACGTTTGCAGCAGCATGGACTATTAGCTCGGAGACTATGGCTGCGGTTACCCTAGACGGTGCATTACAGGCAGTAGCGCCTGCGATGGTATACTCAACGACGAACCTGGGTGCCCGAATGGAAAAACGTCATTTTTTCAGATGAATCCAGGTTCTGTTTACAGCATCATGATGGTCGCATCCGCGTTTGGCGACATCGCGGTGAACGCACACTGGAAGCGTCTATTCATCATCGAGATACTGGCGTATCACCCGGTGTGATGGTTTCGTGTGCCATTGGTTACACGTCTCGGTCACCTCTTGTTCGCATTGACGGCACTTTGAACAGTGGACGTTACATTTCATATGTATTACGGCCCGTGGATCTACCCTTCATTCCATCCCTGCGAAACCCAACATTTCAGCAGGATAATGCACGACCGCATGTTGCCGGTTCTGTACGGGCCTTTCAGGATACAGAAGATGTTCGACTGCTGCCCTGGCCAGGACATTCTCCAGATCTCTCACCAATTGAAAAACGTCTGATAAATGGTGGCGGAGCAACTGACTCGTCACAATACGCCCGTCACTACTCTTGATGGACTGTGGTATCGTGTTGAAGCTGCATGGGCAGCTGTACCTGTACACGCCATCCAAGCTCTGTTTGACTCAATGCCCAGGCGTATCAAGGCCGTTATTACGGCCAGAGGTGGTTGTTCTGGGTACTGATTTCTCAGGATCTATGCACCCAAATTGCGTGAAAATGTAATCACATGTCACTTCTAGTATAATATATTTGTCCAATGAAAACCCGTTTATCATCTGCATTTCCTCTTGGTGTAGCAATTTTAATGGCCAGTGGTGTATTTGCATAAATTCTTTCTGGTGCATAGGGTTTTTGTCTTAGAGTGTATCTGTGGGCAGTCTTTGGAGAGAAAAGCGGAAACTCCATGTAGAGATGACTGTCATCTAACAGAGAAGTTCCACAGGGCTCATGCAACGTGAAGTACAACACATATTCATCTTCTCCCACAACTGGAGAGACCATGAATCCCTCTCTTGCTGACCACTCTTGCGATTATAGGTTAAGAATGATACGGTCAGTATCATAACTGACAACGTAGACAAATAAATTTCGTTCTCTAAGTGAACCACAACAAGAATTGTGCTCCACTTCCTTACGATTCATGCGGGCTCCTCTCCACAAACTTATTGATACGATGTGTCGGGAGGAAATTCATATTACCAGTGCCACGTATCCTCTCGATACAAAGAATCAGCTTGTAATGAAGGAGGGGATCTACCCCAGAAATACCTGGACTCCATGGAGAGGCTCCGCAGAACCACGTTGCCTGATATAACGGCATTCACAACATACAGACACTGCAATAATTGATGCGGGATATAGGCACATTGAGAAAGTTGGGCATCAGTTCAAGATCTCTGGTTTAGAGGTATATGCTGAACTGCACATGGAGACAGATGTGCGCCTGCTTCCAGACTTCTTGAGAAATTAAGAACTGTGTGTGCAAGCAGACACACATTCTGGATTCTATCTTCTGTTACACCGTGCCAGGACTTTCTTTAATTTAAAAAGACATGTGTAAACATTAGACTGTTGATTGATGTTGATGTGTTGCTTTTTCTCGAATGCATGATTCGCAAGAGAATTTCCCAGGGTGTCCACAGATAACCTGCGACTGAGTGAGGAAGAGTACAGGTCATCTGACAATTTCAGTTTGATCCTTTACTTGGCTATAAACAATCTCTGTGGGCATATCATGGCACAAACTCCACCATTTGGAGAGTTCTGATGTCTGTCCAACGATTAACTCGTCGGACTGAAGAATGGGATCCAAGATGTGGCTAGTGATGCTGGTAGGGTATATGTCCTGGTGGTAGACCTGGAGCATCTCACCAATTTGCACGAAGACCACAACGACGTTTTACTGTTTCGTGAGCTCAAAGCCCGTGAAACGGTTCCATCATCAAGCTGATGACAACAATGGGGAATAAGGATATATACATTCCACACTATAGAAACGTCCAGCAGAGTCTCAGCTTGGAGATTCGACTTTCTAGAATCAAGCACAGCCTCCTCCAACCAGCATCCCTTGTTGAAGGAGTACCTTTGTGTAAATACCGTAGTGAGAGTTGTCACAATGAGTGAGTTAGAAACAGATATAAACAGTTTGATGAATAATTCGATTTTCTGCAAAACATTGGAGCATGTTAGAAATTCCTTTGAAATTCTTGTATCTCTGTCGTGACAGGCGTTATGGTGTAAGATGTTACATTGCCAGGCAAAATTTTAAGTAGGACAGAATGTTCAATGAAGGACGAGTCACTGTGAAGATGGCTAGAGTTTCAGTAAGCTTAAAGAAGTCTGTCTATATCGGTATGTATGCTCTAGACCTCTCCAAATTCCACGGGTACCGATTCCACTATAAGTGTGAAAGACCATACATTGCTGATGTCGAGTTACTTTATATGGGTACAGATAGTTTCATCTGCTGGTTGAAAGGCTGCTATTCATCCCGAGGAATTCGACAAATCTGAATGTGCGACCTATAATCCTTCAGAACTAGCAACTCAGTACAAGAAGGTTATCCAACTGATGAACAGTGAGGTAAATGGCTTGCAGGTGCCGGAGTTTGTAGGGCTCAGATGATAGTATGCATACATTGTAGATGTATGTGTCACCCAGAGACTGGCTAATGGTGTGTTTTGAACGGTCTTGCAGGCTCTCACGATCAAAGACTACGAGGAGGGTCTGCTTGGTGATGATAAACCTCCTCATATGCTGCAGCAAGTGGTCTTTCGGTCACAGGACCATGAGCTGCATACTGCATAGCAACTGAAAGTCGCGCCATGACGACAGATGCTTCATCTAAGTGGATGGGAACAGGACAGTTGCACTATTTGCTTGAGCGATTTTGTGTGTTTGTTTGCGTTTGTGTGTGTGTGTGTGTGTGTGGTTTTTTGTGTGTGTGTGTGTGTGTGTGTGTGTGTGTGTGTGCGTGTGTGTGTCTGTGTGTGTGTGTGTGTGTGGAATAGATACATGAAGCGTTTGTCATAGTTGTGTAGGTGACTGAATACATGTAAAAGGTTGCACACTACTTGTGTTTGCAAATTGTATGTTATTATGTGCACCATATACACGTTTTTTTCCTTGCACAGTATGTCTGCTTCTACATTGGTATGTGTGTACATGTGGTTCTTTTCCTGCTGCTGCTAGTCTCTATACACTGTAAATATTGTATATAAAACATTTCCACAAGATTCGACCAATTTTTGTGATGTAAATATTAAATAGAAATAATTCTCCTTCTCTCTTACTAGTAATCTAATAAATCCGTGCTAAACACGTATAATGCAACAATCTGCTGCTATCGTGTATCTAAAATCATTGTGCTCCCCTCTGGTATGATGTATCTCCACATATATGTCATCTCTTTAGTTAAATAAATCGTATTGCTACCGATATTAAACCACAAGTTAATTTGCTTTATCAGTGTCATTACTTACAGATAATACCATAGGCCTGTCATCATTGACGTTATTGTAGGGTAGAAGCACATGTGAACAATTTTTTGTTATATAACATGTTTTATTTATACATATATATATATTTATACACAATCGCTGAGTTTTACAGTACTGTCCAAATAATTGTTTTCCTTATGTCTTGAATTTGCCACGAATGTTATTCGGGCCAATAGACATAATTACATATATAGGCATTTCTTCAGCAAATTCAGTCTCCACAGATTTTATAGTTACAGGCTCAATATTGCACACTTTGGCAGATTTGCTCTGTATTTACTCTTGTTGTGCAGATACCCTAAAAATTCATAGTACACACCTCTTATATATGGGTATCAATGGGACAATTTATCTGTTGCTGTTGATAATGCATGATACAGGTTTTTAAGTTTAACAACACTTGTGTCCATTGATGTTAATTCCAGCATTGCCTTCATCATGCATATCTTCCATACCCACTTTACCACCAAACATGTGAATGTCGATAGGAGTACGAGATGATCATACTCTTCCTTATATTACATCATACTGCGTGGATATGCCCACTCATACTACGATAAATACTGAACTTTAGCACTGACATCTTGTGCATTGTCTGCTTCTATATCTACTTCCTAGACACTGTCCGGTGCCAAGCCTATCTTCATAGACTTAGAGCCACTGGCAGTCACACACTATGTATATGTGGATATCGGTATTCTTGTGTTGCTTGACACTGTGGTTGTGCTATGGTATAGTGAAACAATGACAGGTACGAAAGGTCAGGAAGACATCCAGTGAAGAGTGAATGCTGTTGGTGCTCTATTTCAGCTGTAGATATCTACATGTCCTTCTCCAGCAGTTTGGCCAGCAAACAATCAAGGGCTGCGACAATAACAATAAACACCCAGACATAAATATGACGTTCTTAGTTTATTTCGTATGTAGTAGTGTAAGGAAGCAATAGAAGGGTAAGTTGGTGGGTTTTGCTACTAATAATCGCTCGTGATAGTTTTCTTCCCAGCTGATTGCTGCTGCCACTGGTGGCACTTTGCGTTGGACAGAAAATGATAGCACATACGTGACCAATTTAAAAAAAAAATACTTGAAGAGTGGGAAGCTGATCTTGCACACCATTTGTTGAGTGAGATTGCAGAGGTGCTTAGGGTAATGTGGGTGGGATGGGTGAATGATGGCAGAGGGCAGCGGTGGCAAGAGTTGGGCTAGGTCTTGGTGATAAGAAACTTCTGATTCTGATGTCAAGATTCCTCAATATAATCCTGGTTCACGTGGCCAGAAGCGATGATGGCAGAATTCTGGGAACGACCTTGATGATAAGAGAGTGCTGACATCTGGTGAGTCAGCGAATTCCACCAGAAATGGCAGTGTCCTACTACCTATAGTGTTTATATTTAATGGTTTCCATTCACGAGAGTGAAGTGGAATATACTATTCGATTCGACGTTTTTTCTAGAAAACGTTTACAAAGTTACCAAATTAATGTAACACTTTTATTCTAATTTTTTCTGAAATCGCTCAAATATTCTTATGTTACATGTATTCTCATTACTCACAAGTACAAACGGAATTAATTCAACAAAAGAAAATACAATAAAATTATTGCCGCCTGGCAATGAGAATAAATAGCATAAAAGGTATATTACATCACACTGAACTCACAGTTTCATCATAACCAATGCGTTTTCCTAGATTTGTAAGTCCTCTGATCACTGTGATCAGGAAACACCACTTACTATAGTGCTTCGACACATGGACGCCTGGTAGAACATTTACACACATCATCCGCTCAGTATTGTCGTATTAAAACAGCTCGCGCCTGTAGATAGGTAACCCAATGAACAGATTCCCTACCTTTCCAGGCAATTCGTGTCAGCGACTTCAGTGACGTATTAAAGTCTACCGCTTCAAAAATTTTACGCATATCAAGCGTCTGTCACGTAAGTCAAAACCTTCGCAAGATGGTCTATCCATTGATATGTATCCATTTTATATACATATTGTAGTTTTCGCACAGTCGTCTCGTCAAATCGTGGAAGTGTTTACAAAAGAAAGCATAGTTAATTGTATAGCTATCGACGATTTCTCATTCTTTATTTTCTTTTAAGCCGTGAGTGTATCATAGGTGTTTCCTTAAAACCACCGAACATCTAGAACGCCGTTGTTTGTCTGATATAATACTGCGCTTGCCGTATCACTGGAAATTTCCCTACACAACAACGAAATTTCTCTGTGATCTGTTATTTTCGGATAAATCTGCGTCACTATTTGCTCAAGTTAAGCATTTGTTGGGCGCTTAGTGAGGAGGGAGCGTGGGTGCTGGACTGTTATTTGTCAGTCAAGATGTGGGGCCGAAGCACAGAGGCTCATCAGCGGTAGGAAGTCGAAACACACGACGAAGATAAGGAAGCCCGGCTTGCGGGCGATCGTAACCGTCCCCATCAGGCCACGTGGATCTCCGCCTTGAGTGATGTTCTCGTTTCACGGACAACGGAGACCAATTGAACTTTACAGGGAGCCCCGCAAACGACCTCCCCCAGACGTCCCGCAAAGGAACGGATAAGCATTTCTGAGCCCGACCCGACAGCTGTGGCCCCCACCTCTCCACGGCACTCCTTCTTCTCTTTTGTGCGTCAGAGTAGCTGCGAGAACCACGAATATAAAGTTAATTGGGGATCACCAGCATTCGATGAAGGCTGAATAGAAAAATCTTTTCAATCGCTAGCGCAGCAGATCCTTGTGATGTATTAGATGTATTTCATGGTTGACATCCTAGGCAGCGCATTCTGAACTAATGTTTTGCGTACATGCCTTCTAACAAGGGCAATGGTTTCCAACCTTGGGGTATTATCCGATCAGGGATAAAATGTAATTTTCTGAGGGACAAAAAGGTTTTAATTGTGCTTCGGTCACGAAACTACATTCATTTTTTAAAAAAGCATCGCTGTTATCACTATTTCTCACGAAATTAATACCTACTACATACTGTGCCAATAATTATGTTTTTTTCAAATACTAGCATTAAGGCATGACACAGTGTGGTGGCGCGTACGGCTGGTGAAACGAATGTATAAGCAACATCTTCCTCACATAGCGCACCCATACACTCATACTTTATTTAAACTTTGTACCATGTACTTATGACAGTAAAATTGAGACACATTTATTCGATATGCTTAAATATCTCTTGAAAATGCCTTCTCCAACTTGTAGTTAATTCCAAAAATACAGCATAAATTGCTTCATTATTCATTTCACAGCAATAAACGAACTGACAGCACAACACAACAGTAACCACGTAATGGCTACTACAATGCTGTAGAGTCTAAATAGTATTATTAATATTATTATTAGTAGTAGTAGTAGCAGTACACTCATGCTCATAAATTAAGGATATTGCTGCTACATGGCAAAACAACGCTCTGGTGGGCGGTTAGCGGGTTTAAATCAGTTTTGGGTATGACCATCCGGAGCATTTGACCTGTGGTCGTAGCATGGTGACGCTGGCAGCAGTCCACATACGCAGAGGTGTGTTGGTGCACGTCAAGGTATGGTGCAGCGAGTAAGTCCTAATGGTGACTCTGTGTTTAAAATGGCTCAAAGACCACATACTGATGAAATTATGAGGGGTAGAATACTAGGGCGACTGGAGGCTAGTCAAACCCAGCAGGTCATAGCACGGGCCCTCCGTGTGACACAGAGTATGATCTCAAGATTATGGCAACGATTCCAGCAGACAGAAAACGTGTCCAGGCGCTACAGTACGGAGCGTCCACTGTGTAAAACATCACAGTAAGACCTATATCTCACCATCAGTTCCCGCAGACGGCCACGGAGTGCTGCAGGTAGCCTTGCTTGGGACCTTACCGCAGCCACTGGAACAGTTGTCTTCAGAAATTCAGTCTACAGACGACTGAACAGACATGCTTTATTCTCCTGGAGACCTGCGAGGTGCATTCCACTGACCCCTGGTCACAGGACATCCCGTAAATCCTTGTGTCAAGAATACAGTACATGGTCACTGGAACAGTGGTCCCAGGTTATGTTCACAGACGAGTCCAGCTATAGTCTGAAGAATGATTCTCGCCGGGTTCCCATCTGGCGTGAACCACGAACCAGATACCAACCCCTTAATGTCCTTGAAAGGGACCTGTATGGAGGTGGTGGCTTGAAGGTGTGGGGTGGGATTATGAATGGTGCACGTACGACCCTGCATGTATCTGACAGAGGAGCTCTAACAGGTCACGTGTATCGGGACGTCATTTTACACCAGTATGTCTGCCTTTTCAGGGGTGCAGTGGGTCACACCTTCCTCCTCATGAATGATAACGCATGGCCACACCGAGCTGCCATCGTGGAGGACTACCTTTAAACAGAAGATAACGGACGAATGGAGTGGTCTGCCTCTTCGCCAGACCTAAGCCCCATCGAGCACGTCTGGGATGCTCTCGGTCGACATATAACTGTATGTCTTCAAACTCCTACTACACTTCAGGAGCTCCGACAGGTACTGGTGCAAGAATTGGAGACTATACCCCAGCATCTGCTCGACCACCTGGTCCAGAGTATGCCAACCCGTTGTGCGACCTGTGTACGTGTGCATGGTGATCATATCCCATATTGATGTCGGGGTACATGCGCAGTAAACAGTTGCGTTTTGTAGCACATGTGTTTGGGGATGGTTTTCTCAACTTTTCGCCAATACCGTGGACTTACAGACCTGTGTCGTGTGTGTTCCCTATGTGCCTATGCTAATAGCGCTAGTTTTGTGCATTGCGACGTTGTGTGGCACCACATTCTGCAGTTATCCTTAATTTACGAGCATGAGTGTAGTAGTAGTAGCAGCAGTAGTCAGACGCAGCACGTTACCAGCCTACAGTCCTCCAATTTATACCAGTAGAGAAGTAGGAAGCATCACACTAACGTTACCTGTATCCTATTCATGAGTCATTCCTACAGACTTTGATGACGTTTTTCGGTTAGTCAAGCAGCAATGTAAATGCGTAGTTGCATATAATGAGGAAACGTCAGTGTAGAAAACGGTTGTACAATCCTTGTTGCAATGAGCATAAACTTTTAATAACCATTTTCTTACGTACATGTAAGTGTGGCTCCAAACGTCGTCATCCTGTTGACTAGGTTTTTGAACATAAGTGAAGAAACGTAATCATGATATTTTGGTTTATTTCCCATTCATTTGTCGCAAACAATGAAACTTATCCATTAACTTTGGTGCACATTGCTAACAATTTCATTAAATATCACAAATGCATTTTCAGTTACGAATCACAGTTTCCAGTAAAAAAGACGGAAGTGGTGCGCACTGTGTTCACAACACAAAGACTTACATACTACGTAACACATAGACAGGGACTGTTGTACTCGAGCTCGAAAGAAATTTTTACTAACTTTTGGCGCGTGTGACAAACAGTATGTAACAGCTCTAAGTTTTAAATTGTTCCAGAACCGGTAACTGGTCAAATTAACTCTTGTACCTATTTTTATGCATACGTGAATGAACACTTACAAAGAAAACATGCCTCTTCAGGTTAGAAAAAAATATATAGATAAAAATAATTCTATATTGTTATATATAATTTTGAAATTAAGTTTCTGTATGGGTTATGGAGTACTTCACGAAGCCTAAATTATGAACTTTTCTTATTTTCTGTCATATTACTCATATTTGTGGAGAATGTAGCTTTTTTTGAAAGTGGGAACCGTTGGTTTTGTAGACAGTAATATGTTACGTGAAAATTTCGTAACTAATATATTGCAAAGACGGAAGGATATGACAGCAATGGTCAAATCAAACGAATGGACTTTGTAGGGTATTTAACTTCTCTAAACTAAAAAACAAAAATAGTGTTCCAAGGTACTACAGAAGGACTCGAAAAAGAGAGAACGTTAAATAAATGTAGCCATACAATACATCGATCACATAGCCTCCCGTTTTGCACTCTAGACATGAAGTTTTCGGTGAAACATAGCTGAAAATATAATGGAATCACAAATTTCGGCAAACAGTTTAGTTGTTAAAAGTTCCCCATAATTCTGGTTCCTTATAGGAGTCCAACAGTCGAGTGGCTTACAAACTGTGGCGTAAATGTACAGCCCACATTTTAAATTGGTTGATTTTAAATGAGGTGCAGGTTGTGGATGAAGCAAGCATCGATAGGGGGAGGAGCATGGATGCCGTACAACATGTGTCTGCCCATCAACTTTTCTTTCGTTTCTGAGAAAGAGTTGCATCTATTAGTAGCGATGCACTGAGGATTACTCCATCATTCTATAAAAAATATGTTGGTAGAAATAAGCAGTACCAATTGTCTCACTGACTCGTTGGTTCGTGGCTTAATAATTCACCCACAAAACTAAATATCATTTACCTTTCGCCATTTTAAAAATGAAATCAAAGAAAATTCTTTTTTAATCAGAACTTCATTTAGGCGCTAATGTTGATAATCGTGTGGTAGGCGTGCTACTAGCTAATATATGATTGCATTCAGCGGTAATCACCTCAGAAAGGTTTGGAAGCTGAGCAAGGGCACAGGTTCTCAAACTGGTAGGTGCGATCCCCAGAGGAAACGCCGAAAATTTCAAGTTTGATTGGGAATGGGAGAGGAAGAAATTCATACAATGCAGAATTGATGTTATTCTTCACTCTCTCACACAGAGAATGCATTTAATACTATTATTTTATGGTCGATTCACAAGACCATCAGGTGACCGTACTGTGGCCGGATTTATAGCTGTTGGTTTCGGAGCATAAGGTTTTGCAGGTTAAAGAACGTTCCTTCAAACTCTAGCCTACCAAACAAGTTTATTCATGTTCCACACACTATCGTAATTGGCGAAAGATTTCCACTGGAAACAAGCGTGACGAGACGTTACCCAAGAGGTAATTTACAGGATGAAGTCCTTCACACCACCTGCCGTGTGAGTCAGGTCAATAGATCATCAGAAAAGCCTTTCCATGCCATTAATGTAGATCTTACAAAAGTCAGATTCATGATCTACGATTATGTTACATACTAAGTTCAAAAATGGCTCTGAGCACTATGGGACTTGACTTCTGAGGTCATCAGTCCCCTAGAACTTAGAACCACTTAGACCTTACTAACCTAAGGACATCACACACACCCATACCCGAGGCAGGATTCCAACCTGCGACCGTAGCGGTCGCTCGGTTCCAGACTGTAGCGCCTAGAACCGCTCAGCCACCTCGTCCAGCACATACTAAGTGGATATGAGGAGTGGAGCTCACAGAATCCCAAATTCTTGGGTCATAAAGTATTGCAATCAACAATTTAATAAATAAAATCAATAATCTAATTTATTAGACACACTTACTGCGTTTTCGTCAGTGACTACAGAAGAGTTCCGCAGCGCGTGTCGATAGTTCGTTGATTGTCTGTGCAGTGTAGTTTCCCACAGACCCTAGTATGTATACTGACTGTGATAGCTGTATGCGGATGCGAGCTGAGTTGGTGACACTCTGCTCTCAGATCCAGACGGTGTAGGCATCGGTTACACAGCTTGAGGCTGTAGCGGATGGGCATCACTGTTGCGGGCCGGCCGTGGGGAGCCACTGAACATTGAATAGAGGCTGAATATGGGTGGGTAAATAATGGAAACTGATTAACAACTGCTGCTTCAATAATTATAAAAATTGATTATAAAGAATAATTGAAAGAAACTGGAAATAATTTATAAATCTGTACACATATCCCGGTTGAATTTTAAGTGGTACTAACATCAACAAAACCTTCAATGTCAATACAATTAAGATCAATATTCATTCAGACTTTGAGTTACATATTGTTTCACATTAATTCCATTCTGCGTAGTCCTGATTATAACAATGCCTGCGCAGGATTGCTCCTCCGCTGCTCACGCAATTTCCTCTTGTTTGCTCCGAACCTCCTCTCGGTGTGGGCGAAATGATGAACCGACAGGTGTGGTCGATGTGAATATATATATAGACTTAGCCTTCCTAATAATTTTTATAACACTTTTAATAGAGGTTGAAATACACGTTTTTAACCCATTACTGGCCAAAACTGTATCGGATCATTTTTTGCAAACTTTTGTACGTAAATACATTACATTGAGTGATTAATTGAGTAAAACGTTGTTTGAAAATTTTCAGTTTATTAGAATAAAATTTACAGACCGTCCCATTTTTGGGACATTGGGCAAATGCGCTATCCAAATTCACAACCTTATTCTCCATGCATAATATTGTAAGAAACAACACAAACAATAACTAAGGAATGTTTCAGTATTAATGAATGTCTATTCAGTATGAAATAAAGCAAAACACTTGTCGTGTACACCAACAAACGTACCACTTTCTGCTCCATCTCCTAATGCTTTCCTTCTTTTGGCTTCTGGAGGTAAAACTGTAGCATTAGCTTCATCTCGGCTGCTTATGAGCTCTAAAGTACCGGCTGTATCTTGTACAACAGACTCATTGTTCAGTACCCTTTTGTCAATGTCTTTTTCATCTGTTATTACATCTGCATCAGGTGGAATAATCACCAATTCTACGTCATCATCTTCATCGTCACTCTCTTGATGGTTCTCTAGTTCTGCTAGAATTTCTTCAAGTGTAAGTCCACGCGGCATGTTTTTATCCCGTTGGAATCGTAAAATTCGAATAGAATATGGAAAAAAGCAGATATAAAGAACGTAAAATGGAATTCTTCTCTGTATAATAGGTGTATACAGGAACAGGGCACACCAACAATAAATGATAGTGTAACATGCCATTGTCCCATTATTGGGACACATAAAATATATCAATATTGCACTTACTTGAAAAAATCTGAAGTATACTTAATCTTACACGGACATCTGTATGTTCATAACAAACACGCCCAGACAACTAAATCACAGCTCATTATCGTCCAGGAACAACCAGCAGACATACAGTGCTGCCAAGTGCGAGAACAAAAAACCGGCACGTTTATAATTTTCCTGACGTGAAGTACTTAGAAAAACGTTATTTATTTTACATTTACAGGCATTATAGCATTTAACTGAACCTACAGGTGCAACAATAAAGGCTAAAATCTCCATTGCTTACGTAGAAATAAGTAAAAAATACGCGTCCCAAAAAAGGGACAATGGCCAGTAATGGGTTAAACAGTACTAGTATAACGCATCTAGTCATACGTCCGCCTTCTACCACTTATAGAAACAAACAGGTGGAGCTACAGCAATTAAACAATTGAAGAGCGTATCTCTCCTTTTTTGTATCAAAACATTACCTGCCACAAAACCACACATCAATTTACCTTTGGTTTTCTGTATATATAGCTTAAATGTATAAAAAGAAAAGAACGAAGAAAGAAAAAAAAATGATTCATCAAGTGCACAGAGTGCACAGTGTTTGAGCTTATTTCTCTTTATGAGGGTTGATAACCCTACCTGGTATGAGCATAGCCTTTATTTTCGGACGTTAGAGTTACACTGAACGGTTATCAATTTACATGGGCATGTCAGATTCTTTTAACACATAAATGTATAAGTTTTTTCTCCTAACAAACTGCTTGTTGTAACCGCATGGTCCCATTGTTGTCAGGCAGCATCTGCACAGTGTTATTTTGCGAAGCATGCACGTGCAGTTCAACGTCTGTTATCGTCCCTGTTTCCTCTCACTTGTTTAGTTCCGTGTCGTGAGTGTACTGTAGCTTTCACTGCAAAAATTTGTGAAGCTCGTGTTCAGCGGCGTGATCCTTTGCGAAATCTTCGATGCGGTAACAATTGGTTTTCATATCAGCGGCCCAAGGAATTTATTTCACCTCGTCGCTCTTATTTATTCAGTGGGAACACCAGTCGTACATCCGACTTCCGTCGACAAGATAAGTTTTTTGCCTCTATTACGAGCTGTTTAGCATACAAAATTCATGTTACACGAAGTACTGCTATCTCTAGTTTATCAAGCGCACACCCACATATATCACACGCACACTTAACCCTTTGCAGCCAGGTGTCGAATATTTTTGTGCTTTGTTTTTTAGCGTATTTCATACAGTTGCATTAGATAAAGTTTCTGTAGTGTCCTTTCCTTACACTATATTCATAACGCAAAAAAATACAAATACAGTTGCAAACAACACTAATCCTATTCATTTACTGACATGCCATTATCATCGCTTGTGTACGTTATAGTCTGTAACATATTTTCTCCCCTTTTTATACATAGTCTCGCTGCTTGTAATTTTGTTTTCATTTTCGTTACATTATTCGATTCCAATTATATGAGTACACGTTTTACTCTCGTTTCGTTATACATACTTCATATAACATTCATACAATAATAGGTTCTGTTTTCATTTATGGCATAAATTGATAAACATATCATTTCAATTTACAGTGACTTCTTGTCAGAGCATATTTATCAATTCCAACGAATTGAAGAAGTAAACAATAGTCGCTACAATAGACACTACGCGTCGCTCAAATAACTACGCATGGCTCGCCTCTCTACCATTCTCCAGGAAGGATTTGCACACTACATGGTTGAGAAATTTCCACGGAAAGGCATTTATGTGCTCAGTTACGTATCGTTAATAGACTTAACTGTGATCCCAAGAACAAAGTAGTTTGTTATCTATAAACAAAAATCATATCTGATGATACTAATCGTATCAAATACTTATTCAGTGTTTAAAAGTGCAAGTCAGTATTTACTTGTTATGTTTATTGTATAAAAGATAACCATTTCATGTGCTGAGGTATAGAGTATCATCAATACGATATGTTGCATACAATGAGTATAAAACAGTGTTTACGTAAGTAACAAAAATCTGGTGTTTGACGCTTTAATGGGACGCTCACAGTAGTTTGGTTCCGACCCCTTGATTATTTGGTAGTACTCAGCCTTAGTTCAGCATCGTGATATGTGACGTACTTCAACTGTTTTCTTCTTCACGTAGTTTTACACTACCTCGTTCATACGTACCATAAACTTATAACTATATTTATCTTGTGGGGCAGTCCTTTCTGATGTTTATATGGTACCTAATACTCTACAAGCATTTATCTTTCTTCACTTCAGGACTTGTCGATGCATCGTTTCCTGGAAGAAAAAAAACTTAATACTAACTTAAAATTAAATCTTCATTGATGAGTGTATAGTGGCTCGATAGTTACTAATACCTTTTTCATATATTCAGCCATATATTCGTTCACTTGAATTTACAGTCGAGGTATCACAAACCTTATTCAATGTCACGTGTGCGTCTCTACTGACTTTATAAATCTGAAAGATAAAGTGTATTAGAAACGTTGTGCGACCTCTTATTTAGTTTGTCACTTATACTGCACTCACTTCTTTCCCCACAGCAAGACTTTTCTGGACAACCAAGTATAATTAGTGCGTGCACTTTCTATACTAAAATTTGTTAATACTGTACATATATAGATATAATGTATGTAGTAGCATAGTTAGAGTAAACATCTTGTAGTTTAGCTCCATTTCTCAGGTGTACAATTCCTTAGTTTATCTTTGTATGTGTGTATGGTGTAGATAGTCGTAGCTGTAGCACAGACTTTCCCTTAATTTTCTATGTCCCTGTTTATTCAATGAGCTTTACAAATGCTAGTGCGGGCTGTAGCTCACCAGGTTTGTTTGTTTTGAGCGCTCCAACCCTCCCAGCTGTGCCTGTCTGCGGTTTGTTGACTAGCTTGCTCCACAATGCGCATGCACTACGTCGCTCTGATACTACTTACGTTTGGCTGTTGTGTTTTGCATTGCTCACTACCCTGCATTTCACAGGTTCGTTTATTTGTTTACAACTGGATTACGATCAATTCGAAGTCTGGTATTTAGAGTATCGTCGTCTATAGACACATAGAATAAAATTCTTCCTCGTTACAACCACTCATCTTATCGTTTACGCATTTGACACATAAGAAAAAACACAAACAAACATTTTCTTTATCAACTAACAACATAAATCCTGGAATGTGATTTTCCAGCATCTTATTACGTTAGCCAATCTCTGTGGTGGTAATAACTGTATATGCGACGCCGAACATCGTCTTGTGTGAAAGGATCCAGTACTGCTTGGTTAGTGCTGAGTAAGCTGAAGCGCCAGGATTCAGTATTCAAATACTTCAAGAAAGATTGTCGGATAAGGAACTGAAAGTGAACTGATCACTTTTTCTAGCAGTTTGGCAACGACGAACAGTTTGGGCGTGACGTTAAGCACTCTCAGTAGAGGAAGCCGGCTCCAATACGTGAAGCGTCAACCAGTGAGTAACTTTGAAACAGACTATAGTTAGCTTATATCATGATGACGTCACGCAGGTAGCGAATGCACCCTCTGCATCCTAAGATCACGTTTTTTCGTCGTTTTCGTTCGCTCCCAATATCACCACCCATATCAGGCAGTATACTGTGTGAAGTATTCGTCTGTGACATTGTTTGCCAGCGCCCACTCCCATGTGTTGCCAAGTGCAAATAAATAAATGGGAATAAAAGACATAAATACTTCGTAAGTCATAATATCTTCGTCATTGTACAGTTGTCTCAACCATGGCATAATTCACTCTGACCCACGATTAGGACGAATAATTAGCTGGAAGACTTCATAGTGTTCAGGTCGATAAGAAACCATCTTCACGATTACTCAGCAACCCGCAGTTGTTTGACAGAGGATTCAGAGAACCACTTTATGACTAAATCTCTACCATTCCACTCTCGAAAAGCGAATAGGAAACTGAACACTTAGCGGTTTATGAGAGGGCGCTCCTTGCTCTTATTTTATGCCGATGACCCTATTCTGCGACAATGCAATACAAGCCGCCCTTCTTTGAGCTTTTACGATAACCTCCGTCAGTACTACACGGCAATGATCCCATATGTACAGCAGAACTGCAGAAGAGGATGAACAATTATAATGAAGGCATCCTCTTTAATAGATTTGTTGCATGTCTTATGTGTTCTGACTTCTGCCTATAAAACAGTGTTTGCTTCGTCTTTGGCACAAAAGTTCCTATCTGATGATTTCAGTTTAGCTTGTTCCTAATTGTTATAGTAGGAATCCAGTGACCATTCTGGGTCACTACACTGACTTCAGGCAGCCTCTGCTTGGCGGCACTGCACTCACTCACAACTACACTGACTTAATCCACCATCCACTAGGTGGCAAAGCAATCATGGACTCTAAGATGGCGAAGGCTGGAAGATCAAAACTGTAAAATTGTTAAAATGATCACATGCTCTAGAGGGAATAACAAAAAATATTTTAAAAATGAAGAAGTACGAGATAGCAGAACTAGGATCAGTTGCGATAGTAGCTGTTACGGTGCCATGTTCAAAAATGTTTGAACGATAAAAATTTTATCCCATGTTCAAAAGTATCTGATCCACCCGAATTTTTTGCACCCTGTTCACAAGTTATTTGAACAATTTGTATTATTTAACAAAAATAACTTAAGATGTTCACAACACAACAGTATATCCATGATCAAAATATATAACCTGGACTCCAGTTGTGTTAATTGGCACCAAGTTCAAATGTAACTGAATGATCTGCATTGCGTCGCATGTTCAAAAGTTTTTAAGTTACATGGATTATCTATAAAAATAAGTAAAAGTTTGTGTTACAAAATGTACCTATCATCTCACATGTACACGCACACTTCAAAAAATGAGTAATAGGTGTAATTTACAGTGTTTCCACATCAGTATTACTTACAAGAAAATGTGCAAGATTCAAAAGTTCTACCTCATCAGTAAATCGCATCTCTATCTCTCTTTGTTGTATACCACATCAGAAAATGTTTATATCAAATATTTTACTGCTTTGTCAGTAAAATTCATCTTTATCCCTCTCTGTTTTATTCTTCACGTTAAATGTTTATATCAGTGATAGTTACTTTCAATTACAGTGCAAAATATACGTGGCTAAAAATAACATGCTAAACAGGAAACTTACACTTCATTTACAGGCCTAACTGAGCCTATGAACAAAAATGAAATTTTGAGACAGGTTGCAATACTTATCAATTGGAACTAAGATGCCAAGGGTCTCTAAAGAGGTTACAGGGTGTATTTCCTTTCATTTCTGAAAGTGCCTGCTAAATAACACCAAGATACAATTTTAATGCAGCTAACAGTAATGTAAACAAACGCATGGACAAAAAAGGATGGATAAGGTGCAACACAGGTAAGTTAGAACCTCAAAAATACGATTTTTGCACCAAAATAAAGTTAATTATCGTAACACATGTAGGCTGCTGACTGTAATATGCGAGTATAGTTAGAGAGCTCTGACCATGAGCGAAAATTACATCTTGCAGCAAAAAAATATTTATCGAAATAGATAATGATTTCGGTGAAAAACAATCAATAGCACCACAGTCATAGCTTAACTGTTCTATAGGAGATGAAATATGAACATGACTCACTTTATGGCACTACTAATATAACTTATAGGTTATGCTACACTTCTCGATGACGAAATTTCGATATTTGCACCCCGCTTTACGAAGGACAATGCAATCTCAAATTAATTATTTCCGTATCTAAATTGTCTTTATTACTTATCAAAATACACTTGGCTCACATACTGGAACTACTGATGTAATTTACAGATTAGTCGATGAGCTTAGTTTGATCTCTGCACCATACTTCAACGAAATCAAGTACTGTGTGCCTTATTTATCAAAGTATATAAAGATATGTACCATAATATCACAAAACAAGCATCGACACTACTGCTGATCTAATATAGTGGGTTAAAGTGTGCTAGTCAATAAATATTGTTCCATCATCATGCTATGTTTAAAAAAAATAAAAAGTGGTCCATATTATTTGTGAAAACACACATGGCACTGCGAATTTACCTTATAGGTTAAAATTTACTTGTTGAGGACTTGCATATGCTGTCACAAAGTGCTCCAACATGATAGTCTCATGAAATGCATAATAAACAGTAGTAATGCACATTTCTATGGATAGGAAATAAAGTTTGCTAGAGTTTAACGTACTTTTCAAAGTCACCCAAGCATTATACCAACGCTACAATTAATCTTGCAGTAAAATATAGTGGTCTCTTCTGCTGATAATACTCACTTACGATATTGTGCTGTGAAAATATAACCCTTTGTCTCATGCATGAGTATTTTGCATCAAAGTTGTGACAGATTGTCCCCAAACAACAACATGTTACAGCATAGTTGTCACAAATTGCCCTATACATTACCATGTTGCAGTAAAATGGTAACAATTTGCCTCATACAGCTCCACTGTTACACAAAACTGTAACAGATTCCCGTATTGTCATTGGATGCAGGATATTATTGCTGCATTAACTTTAACTTTTCATGATGACTGCCTTTATTCCAGATATTTCTGACTATGGTAGTAACAATCAGTTTGTAGGGTAACTACCATTATTGCAGATACTATAGGGAGTAACAATGGTCAGTTGATATGTTAATTGACATTACTCTGGATTTAACTGGACAAATAATGGTCAGCTGATGTGCTGACTTCTGGCTGCCAACCACTGATGGCAAGTGGGGAGCAGTTAGCCCTTGGGAGAACAATTGAGGAGCGAAGTAGCAGCTATGGTCGGTACCAATGGGCCTTTTGAGGCATGTTCAAACATAGTTTAGTTTTAGTTTGCTTATGCTGACTACCATAACCCCTCAGATACTATTGGATACGGCAATGATAGTCCATGGATATGGTGAATAGCATTACCCTGAAAGCATAGTGATAGCACATGCGCCATAGCCTGACAGTGGGCATCACCTAGTGGACCTCAGATAGTATTCTAACACCAAAAACTGACAATCGATATCTGCTGTAACCTGATAGTAGGTGTTACAATTTTGCTTCAACGTAACACGTGTGGGTACATTTTTGCAATTAATTTCATAATATTACACTCTAGTTTTAGGATCCAGTAGCTAGTAAAAAATATCAGCTTGTGGTACATATGTGCTGTCAGATTCTTGTGTTGGAATACTATCTGAGATCCAGTACCTCACACTCACTACTGTGATGATGTATGGGGTAAAATACCTACATAAAGGGCAATTTATTTCAATTTTACTATAATAGGGATCGGGGGACATACATAAACTTTCGTGTAACGAAGGTGATGTAAGGGATAATTTGTTACAATATTTCTGCATATAGCAAAGTATTCACAATCTGTTAAATTTCGCTTTAACATGACAATGTAAGGACAGTTTGTTACAGTTTCATTTTATACTTACCTGTAACTGAATATGAAATGAAGGATAAATGACAGCTTACGGTCACTGCAAAATTATGGCAAATACACCCAGACTTATGCATCTTTAATTACATACTGTTTGAGAATCAGTATCTGACACCCATTGTCAAGTTATGACACATGCATTGTCAGCTTCTGATTGTGACAGCGCTATATAATATCAGTAGCTGACACACAGTGTCATGCTATGGCATACATACCATCATTATAAATTTGGGGTAATGGGAATCATCATATCAAATGACCATCATTGCCTCATCTAACAGTATCTGAGAAAAATGGTAGTCATTCTGTCAACTGCCATAAAACTATCCCAGTTGGATTTAGGATGACCATCATTGTCCCAATAGCATCTGGGCAATAGTAGTAACCATGCAAATTGATGATCATTTCCTTTACCCAATAGTGTATTTGGTAAAGGTAAACTCACCGTCATGGCTCAATGAAAAGCACCTGAGATAATGACAATCATTGTGTCAACTAATCATAATTGCCTCAATATCATCTGGGTACTGGTAGTCACTCTGTAAATTGATCATCATTTCCTCACCCAGGGTAATGGTAGTTACCTATTAAACTAATGATCATTACCCAACTCAGAAGTATCTGGCGTTATGACAGCCACCACATCACCTCACCATTGTTGCTTCAATAATATCCAGAGTAATGATGGTCATTCTATAAATTGAACATCACTGCCAACCTCCCATATTGTATCTGGGGCAATGGTAATCAGTATAAAAACCATAACTTATTTCCTCAATTGTGTCCAGAGAAATGCCAGTCACCATAGCAAGTGATCATTGTTATCCTCCGTAGTATCTGTGATGGTGGTAGTCATCCTATAAACTGATCATCATTGCCCCACCTGATAGTATCCAGGATAATGGCAGATGTTTCACTGCATGACAGAATGGCGATGTACTTCCAACATGATGGATGTTAGGCACATAGCTTGCATGTGGTTGAAACGGTACTGAATAGCAAAATTCATGACAGGTGGATTGGTCGTCGAAGCACCATACCATGGCCAGCACGTTCACCGGATCTGAAGTCTCCGGATTTCTTTGTGTGGGGAATGTTGAAGGATATTTGCCATCGTTATCCCCAACAACGCCTGACAACATTCGTCAGCGCATTGTCAATGCATGTGTGAACATCACGGAAGGCGAACTACTCGCGGTTGAGAGGAATGCCAAATGCATTGAGGTTGACGGACATCATTTTGAGCATTTATTGCATTAATGTGGTAATTACAGGTAATTACACTGTAACAGCATGCGTTCTCAGAAATGACAAGTTCACAAAGGTACATGTATCACATTGGAACAACCGAAATAAAATGTTGAAACGTACCTACGTTCTGTAGTTTAATTTAAAAAACCTACCTGTTACCAACTGTTCGTCTAAAATTGTGAGCCATACGTTTGTATCTAATACAGCGCCATCTATCACAAAGCGAAAAAGTGTTCCAACTAAAACATTCATATTTCCTTACATACTATACGAATATGTAATAAAAAAATGGGGGTTCCCATTTAAAAAAACGCAGTTGATATCCGTTTGACCTATGGCAGCACCATCTAGCAGGCCAACCACAGCGCCAGCTCGTGTCCCCCTTCAAGCTGGACAAGTCTCGTTCTTTGTAGTTTTTTCGTTTGACGCTTATTTTGTGAGATATTTGACCCAGTCACGATCAATGTATTCATAATATGTAGCTAAAAAGATACAGAAACAGAAATTCCCTTATGTTAAATAAATGCAAGATAGGAAGATAAGCTTAGTGACAGTGTAAGTGAATAACTAACAAAACCTCTACGTGTCTATTGTCTTTGTACATGTGACTACAATGTCAGAAGCTAACTACAGCACTATGGACCAATATGTATACCAATTGTTACTAGTTAATTGGATTGTGAACATTAATGACATTATATTTAGTGGAATGGACAGATCAACTATAGAATCATGTGTAAAATTAGAAGGGCACAAATAGGTGCTAAGATAAAGGATAAGACGTTCCATTAGGTAATTTTTTTAGGTTTTCTTTCTCTCTCTCTCTCTCTCTCTCTCTCTCTCTCTCTCTCTCTCTCTCTCTCTCTTTTGTAGTCACAAACATTTTCACTAAGTTAGTGTTAACACTTAATCAGATGTTAGTAATGAAGATAAGATACTATTTATAGAACTCTTCATTTTACTTGAACAGGTATTATAGAAACTTTTAGAGACAAGAGTTGCTGTCGATCTCCAGAAATCAAATTTCTGGTAAGAATATGATCAAATTTTTGGATATGTAGTTCCTACTACAGGAGTAGTACCAAATGGTGACAAAATCAGTGAAGCAAAAAACTTTCCTGCAACTATAACGAGAAAATAATTCAAAGCATTGCTAAGCTTAGTTTCGTTTTTTAGACATTATGCTCCAAATCTACTATTTAATAGTGATGGCTTACTTAAGTTATATAGTAATTTCTTTATATCTTAATCTAGACCTATGTGGGCTTTGAACAATCTACTGTGACACTGACACTAGTTTATAGTTACCTTGAGTTTTTGAGTGGGTTATCTTTTTTTGATAGCTGGAGTTTGTTTCTCATGTTTTAGTGTTGGAATGGTACATGCAGAGACTTGTAACTCTGAAAACAAACAGTGATGTCCTATACACCTTCAGTAAGTATAATTAGTTTACAATTGTATGCGACTGGACAGTGAAAGCCAAAAGTTACACTCTTACAAAAGAATGTAATTATTATCGAGTTGTTTCCTACCAAACTTGCAAATATGATGTAGCTATTTTTCATCTTACTTCAAATTTTAAAAAATACTTGATCTGTGGGGATAATATTTAAAATAATCTGTTCACGTAAAACTGGAGATATAAAATTGTAATGCTCTCCACTTTACATAGAAATGCTTGTGCCTATGCTTTCTTTACAAACTGAACAATTAAAGACAGTCCTCTGAGTGATATTGGTTAATGTTTATATTGACAACTGCTTATACATGAATGAATAAACTGTGATATCTCTCTTAACTTCTTTAACATCATGGGAAAATGTATTCACATCAGTGAGCCAGTCACAGACACCAGGTACAGACAAATTAAATTATATTGTTTATATTCTTTATATTATATTATGTTTATATATATATATATATATATATATATATATATATATATATATATATTTTGCAAGCACATGCCAGGCCACTCTCACAAATATGTAGACAGCCACTGTCGCCTCACTGCTTGTGTCTGACATTGTTGTCTGGGCTGTATCGAACTGTCAAGGTGGAGTAGTAGGTGCATAACAATTATAGATTTGAACTGTGGACTGTCAAGTTTTAAATTTAGCATGGCAGAGACACTCTTCAATGTATGTTGTGGACATAACATTTGTAATATTTGTCTGTGAAACATATCACAGGTCAAAGATAATAGGCAATAAATGGCTCAATATACAAACTATATGGTTGAATAAACAGTGAACAGATGAGCAGGCCCTAATGAAAAGAAAACCAAGTCCCAAACAAAATCATGGATCAATTTAATATATTGAAATAACTAAAAATTTGTTTAAGTTCTTAGCTGAATTTTATGTGTAGTAATGAGATTTATTTCAGAACAACGCAATGTCAGACTAACGTTACGTGTTACTAACACAAAGCTACAACTGTTCCATGTTTTGTGAATATATGAGCTGCCTGAATCTCTTTGCAATGAAGTCAACTTAGTCTGAGGCCCTTAAATGCCTACCACCTGATCAGCCTTGCTGTCTGTATCCCTACCTGTATGCAATAGGTCGTGACGTTAACAATAGATGTTTCCTTCATATCTGTGGACCAGTTCATCTTACTATATCTTGGAGATCATACATTGACAGTTAATGTTCAAAATACAGAAACTCCTTAAAACAAATTAATCCAGCACACATATTAACATGTGATTCTTTCTCATATGCTAAAAAAAGTACCTGATTTTGTAAGAACTATTATGGTCAAACAAAATACAGAGGATTTAATTATTTGTTCTTAAACAAAACATATTGAACGTAACTCTATGTCTGCAGCTCAAAGCCAAATTGTAAATTTCATTGAATACTTCCTCTACCCACCAGAATATATGTAAACTAACTAACTGGGCTAAAATCACATGAGTTTTAGTTAGAAGCCATACACTTATGTTAATTTCTAAAGATTTAAAATCATTGTATTCGATCTATGACAATGTTTTATGTTGCATACACTTCCTGATACACACTCTATGCAATTATGAACTATGAAACTGCATAGTAATATTTCTGCTTATGGAGTTCTGTGTAACAATTCCTGATATCATTCCAGTTAATTCGTGTGTGGAATTATAACAGTTATACTAAATTAACATTAAAAATCTTTACCTATGAAAGTTAAAGAGAATGTTTTTAAACATCTTGTAAATAGTAATCTTCGTTCTATGAAGTTATAATACCTTGGTGTATGTGAAAAGGATGTTAATTTGTTTTCTTCTTCCGCTTTTGGCACTGGCATAATACAGATATAATTGCATTTGTTGTAAGCTTTTTGACACTCCACTTTGTTTAAAAAATATCATTTATTTTATGAAGTAATCAACCTATTAGTTCTTCTGTATTAGTGGTATGAAACAAGAGATTCTGGTAGTTTAATTTAAGTTGGAAGCAACTTGCCAACTGATCCTACAAACGACCTATATGTAGTGATTATATCTGTTGGAAGTTGAGCCTGTATCTTTATATGAAATACAACTAACTTAATACAGAGTAATTACCTTTGTATGAATACTAACGACATATATATTTAATTGTCACCAAGTGAGCTGTTAACCAACAATGACCATTTTGGTCTGAATTTAATTTTCAGTTTTTAGGTGGTAAATTCAGCAGGTCTGACTTTATTCAAAACTGGAATGATAAGAATTTAATAACTTTAACTATAAATATTTGGATTCCATTGAAATATCGGAACACGTGAGGCAATACTGACCCTACGACTTATCTTAGAAGCTAGATTAAGGAAAGGCAAACCTACGTTTCTAGCATTTGTACTTAGAGAAAGCTTTTGACAATGTTGACTGGAATACTCTCTTTCAAATTCTGAAGGTGGCAGGGATAAAATACAGGGAGCAAATAGCTATTTACAATTTGTACAGAAACCACATGGCAGTTATAAGAGTCGAGCGACATGAAATGGAAGCAGTGGTTGGGAAGGGAGTGAGACAGGATTGTAGCCTCTCCCCGATGTTATTCAATCTCTATATTGAGCAAGCAATAAAGGAAACAAAAGTTCAGAGTAGGTATTAAAATCCATGGAGAAGAAATAAAAACTTTGAGGTTCGCTGATGACATTGTAATTCTGTCACAGACAGCAAAGGACTTGGAAGAGCAGCTGAACGGAATGGACAGTGTCTTGAAAGGAGGGTATAAGATGAACATCAACAAAGCAAAACGAGGGTAATGGAATGTAGTCGAATTAAGTCGGGCGATGCTGAGGGAATTAGATTAGGAAATGAGACACTTAAAGTAGTAAAGGAGTTTTGCTATATGGGGAGCAAAATAACTGATGATGGTCGAAGTAGAGAGGATATAAAATGTAGGCTGGCAATGGCAAGGAAAGCATTTCTGAAGAAGAGAAATTTGTTAACATCGAGTATAGATTTAAGTGTCAGGAAGTCGTTTCTGAAAGTATTTGTATGGAGTGTAGCCATGTATGGAAATGAAACATGGACGATAAATAGCTTGGACAAGAAGAGAATAGAAGCTTTCGAAATTTGGTGCTACAGAAGAATGCTGAAGATTAGATGGGTAGATCACATAACTAATGAGGAAGTACTGAATAGGATTGGGGAGAAGAGAAGTTTGTGGCACAACTTGACTAGAAGAAGGGATCGGTTGGTAGGACATGTTCTGAGGCATCAATGGATCACCAATTTGGTATTGGAGGGCAGCGTGGAGGGTAAAAATCGTAGAGGGAGACCAAGAGATGAATACACCAAACAGATACAGAGGGATGTAGGTTGCAGTAGGTACTGGGAGATGAAGAAGCTTGCACAGGATAGAGTAGCATGGAGAGCTGCATCAAACCAGTCTCAGGACTGAAGATCACAACAACAACAACAACTATAAATGACAGTAATTAAGCATTCCCCTTTTTCACTGGCTTTGAAGTTGTTTCCCTTTCTTTAAGAATTTGTGATACACACAAACAGAAAATCTTAGCAATTTATGCTTGAGGAACAACTTCAAAGTCTATAATGGTTCCTTGGTGAATTCATTCAAGGAATTTCAGAAGCACAGAATTTGTATATCGTATCTCATTCTTGGTGACTGCCAATGTTTCACTTCAATGAAGAAATATTGTCACAGCTACAATTTTATAAAATTTGAATTGTGTTTCTATCGTGTTTAGCCTTTGACATTGTATCACATTCCTACTAATAAATCATTTTAAGTCTCCCTCAAGATAAATGGCTACCACAAAGTCAAAAGAAATTAATGAAAGTAATGAAAGTATAATAAGCGGTTATCAACAATATGGTTTGCCACAACTGTTACTTGAAAGAAAATTGAAAATTATTCACAGGAAAGAAACTCGTAGCTCAAAAGATTGATGATTACTCATCATAACGAGTCAGTAACCTACCAGAAATGTTATATGAAGTTCACTTCACGGAAGATTTGTTTGATGGAGTGTTGTTGTGGTCTTCAGTGCTGAAACTCTTTTGAAGCAGATTTCGAGTTAGTACATATTATGCTAGTCATTTCATCTCTGTGTCGCTACTACAACCAATATCCTCTTGGACCTAATTATTGTAAACAAGACTTTGTCTCTCATTACTGTTTTACAGCCACACTTCCCTCTATCATCAAATTACCTGTTCCAAATTACCTACATAGGAAAGTATTCTATCAGCATATCCTTTAGTCAGTTTGTTGTGCCATAAATTTCTTGACTTCTCAGTTCGATTCAGTACTTCTTCGATAGTAACTTGGGCTGTCCTTCCAACTGTCATCATACTACTGCAGTATCACTTTTAAAAAGCTTATATTCTCTTACTGTCTGTACTGATTATCGTCCACGTTTCGCTTACGTTTAGTGACACCCACCAGACAAATATGTTCACAAAATATTTCCAGTAACTGAAATTTGTAATTGGTGTTTTTTTCTCACTTTCTCGAGGAAACATTTGCTCCTTTTATAAGTCAGCATTTTATGTCTTCTCTCCTCCTCCCAACTTCAGATTTTATCTTAAGTAAGTAACAAAATTCTTGTACTTCTTTCAGTGTCTCATTTCGTAATCTAATTCCCTAAGCATCACCAGGTATAATTCCACATATGTACATCTACACCTCTACTTTGCAAGCCATGGTATGTTGTATTACTGTTGTTTTACTCTTGTTGATTGTCACCTCGTAACTTATTTTCAAGACATCATCCATTCCGCCCAACAGTCTTTAGAAGTCCTTTTCTGACTCTCTCTGGCAGAATTACAGTGCCATGGGAAAACCTTAAAGTTTTTATTTCATTCCCAAAACCAGAACTTCATTTTTGGTTTTTGTAGTAAAAGATTGTCATATGGTTTCATTTTAGGTGATCCCACAAATAAATTCTAGTGTATCATAACCATGAGATATAAAATTAATTTCCATTGTGTTTCTGGATAGAATGCTGAGTACTTTCTACATAAAGGAAAATACAAAAAAAATATGATGTACTTTATTATATGCAGACATCAACGAGAAGCCAAACGTGACAAATTTACAGAAAAGAAATTCGGATTTTGTTATGTCGTTGTGACAGAGTGTCGGTCGTTATTCGAAAGTTTTGTAAGAAATTTACTGTGCAACAGCTCAGGCTCTGTGGACTTTTAGCTTTTTCCATTGCCGCAGGCTCCCAGAGCTGAGCGAATGTGGCGACCTGTACGTAATAGCTTTGAAAGGCAATATTTCAAAGAGCTGCACCAAGCTTTTTTCAGATCTAATTCACGTCACTTGAATGGAAGCGTGTCGTTCCCAGCCGCAATTATGGTAGCTCCTATTCAATTACGTTCGGGCGCCAAGTAACACCATTAGAGCCTGAATACCATTACTGGAAAAGCGGACTGTCTCCCTGTCCACGTTCTTCATTTCCAGTGTCGGTAATATTGGCTCCAGATATTTTTAAATTATTTCAAAGCGGTTGCAGGCTATCGAGAGAAAAATAAATTCAGACGATTCTAAAGGTGAGTACCATTTTTTAAAATCGCTACTTCATACATGGGGTGCTATTTTTTCTCAGCAGCGTTTCCTGCCGACAGAAAACGAAAGGAACAGAATGAATCATATTTCAGGAACGTTATCTAGAGAGTTTTGCAGTTTTATGGAACGCATGCTGACCGTTCTCTAACGTATATTCCTTGTCAGTTGAAATTGTAACGGGAAATCTTTTTTTAAGTTTTCGGCAGTCAATTACGTACCGAAAATCTACAGCACTTTCAGCTATAATTTTTTATTCCAAAGAAAGTCAGTTTCCTTGAATTCCTTTTAATTTTGTGCCAACACAGACGTCAGCTCAGAAGGGTGACAGAGTTATACAGCTTTACTTTCCCTTTTAAGGTATATATTTACCAGTCATGCTTCTCTATATACTTTTATATTTTCAGATAATTACATCATATTATCAAGAGAAGGTGGAGAGGGGGGGGGGGGGTTTAAATGAGGCCACTCCAGTCGAAAAAATAACTACATAGCTAACTGAACAAGTTAGATGTGTAATAGGGACAAGTTTTAATGGCGCTTGAAATAGTTTAGTATTTTTTATTGAAACAAGTGTAAGCTACAAAATCTTTAATATTTTAATATACTCATTCTCTCATCTTTGTAATCAATATATGCGTATGATAAAACTAGCATTTCTTTAGGCAGCTACATGCAACTAACAATTTCTGCCAAAAATCTACGGCAGCAAAAGAGGTAACAACTATCTGTGCGACTGTTTGTCACGAGTACTACCAAAAGTAAAAAGAAACAATAAACAATTACTAAATTAAGGCTAAATTCATACAGTGAAGAACGTTCCGTATCAACGATGTATTACGAAGTTCCTCAGTGAATGTCTGTATCCTGCTAGACTGATCGTACCAGCTATCACCAGCGTTTCCTCCAATATGTAAAAACATTTGCAATGTATAACGAAAGAGATGAGGAAGTGAACGAGTTTAATTACTTGGGGGGTAAAATCACCAGCGAGGGAAAAATCTACCAGTATTCAGAATCACCAGGGCCAAGACAGCTTTTAATAATAACAAAAGAAATTCACTACAAGGAAGATAAACCTTGACGTAAGGAAACAAATACCGAAGACCTATGTGCAGACTATTGCAATATACGGCAGCGAAGCTGAGATTCGAAACATGGCCCTGCAAAAGAATGATGAAAATCAGCTAGAGAGAAACCATAACGAGCATGGAAGTTTTCATTAAAGCAAGAAAGTAAAGATGCTTCATGAAACACCCAAAAAAAGAAGCGCTCAGATGATAGGCCAGATACTCTGACATGATGGTCTCTTGATAAGAATAACTGATGGAGCAGTAGAAGGAACACCCAAAAAGGAGTATAATAAGCAAACAATGGAGGATATGAATTGTTCTTTGCACTACGTGCTGAAACAGAAGGCGGACAAGCGAGAAGAATGAGGAGCTGCTGCCAACCAGCCTTATGGCTGATAACTAGAGAGAGAGAGAGAGAGAGAGAGAGAGAACGTCCATATTTTATGTACTTTAGTATTGTCATTTACTGAGATAACGCTGAGTTGGAACCTCATTGCTACAACATTCGTCACTGTCAAAAAATTTCTTTGAAATTCGAAAGAGCTTTTCAGAATAACATAGTTAACAGTTGTAGAGTTCTGAGTTACATACTTTAAATAATTTCGGAGATATCTGAAACTAAAAACTAAAATTTACGACTTCCCATTGCAGTCAACATCCAGTCATTTTAATATGTTCTTGTAAAGGACTCTGAGGATCTTATAAACTCTTCACTAAGACACCAAAAAGTTAATTAAGCAAAATTTTGTTTAATAGTGTAAGTTTTGTCATGTTTAGAACAATAATCATTTTTCCAGTGTGACGGCCATAATTATTTTGGTCTATTATGCTGTTGGAGTGAATAACGGGGCTAATGTAGCATGTGTGTGCTACACGAATCTTGAAATTTGTTATGACTTATGACGAGCTAGCTGAGTACCCAGCGATGCGTAGCTACGTATTTATTTCAGTTCTATCAGTCGATGCCATCCTTCCCCTCTCAGTATCTCTATATCAGTGTATGGATTAAACACACTGAGCCGGCCAGAGTGGTCGAGCGGTTCTAGGTCTGGAACCGCGCGACCGCTACGGTCTCAGGTTCGAATCCTGCCTCAGGCATGGATGTGTGTGATGTCCTTAGGTTAGTTAGGTTTAAGTAGTTCTAAGTTCTAGGGGACTGTTGACCTCAGAAGTTAAGTCCTATAGTGCTCAGAGCCATTTGAAGCATTAAACACACTGAAGATAGTATAAGCATTATATTCATTACTTTCAATCGTCTAACGTAGCACATATCAACCAAGAAAAGCATTTTCACAAATATGATAACATCGTAGCAGGCTGTCCTCCACGCATCAGCAGCGTGAAAAACCCGATACATTTTGCGGCACAGCAGAAGGCTGACCAACTCCTTGCCTCTAATAAAGATGCTACTAGTGGCGTCTTGACGACGTTCCCTGAGCAGATTCAAAACTGTATTGCGACATCTCCAGACGAACACCCCTCCCCCCCTCCTTTTCTGCCACTGGCATTCCGTAAGCAAGCGTTCGACAGCATTCACAACGTGTAACTCCCTGGTATAAGCCCTACCTCTCGTCTCTTGTCAAAACTTTACGTATGGCCCCAAGGAGAGAGAGAGAGAGAGAGAGAGAGAGAGAGAGAGAGTACCGACAACGGGCACGGATATACCTACATGTCAAAGGAGCAAGGTATCCCGTCACGTGTCGCTGCGTTTCGGCCATGCGCACCAGGACGTTATGGGAGCGATGCCGACTTCAAACGGCAACCGCTGCCTGTTCACCATCAACGACCGGTTCACCTGCTGGCCAGAGGCAGTACCATTGGATGACTCTACAACTGAAACACTAGCCTCCACATTAAATCAAGATATTTTTTCCGCTATCAGATTTTGAACTGAAGCCTATACGGCGCTCCAAACTGTGCTCAAGTCACCAGCGAAAACCACATGAAAATTCATCTAGCAGTTTTGGAGATTAGCGTGTTCAAAGAAAAGCAGATAGACACGACAGTTTTACAGATTTATTATTAGTACAGATGAGAGTGTGAACCATGTTCTATAACCGAGATTTAAGTCATATACAGGGTGTCCCATTTATCTTGACCACCCTAAATAACTGTTTGTCCAGTTTCAAATTACAGAATGTTTCAAGCAAATGTTCTTTAGCCGTCAGGGGGCCATCAATCAACATGATTTCCT
Organism: Schistocerca piceifrons; assembly: GCF_021461385.2. NCBI lineage: Eukaryota > Metazoa > Arthropoda > Insecta > Orthoptera > Acrididae > Schistocerca > Schistocerca piceifrons. The sequence goes on along the minus strand of NC_060144.1, from coordinate 156,233,534 downwards.
TCGTTGAAGCTTTGTTTTTTACAAAGACATGAAGAACGATATAACTTTTTTAAATGGCACCCTGTATTTCTTATTCGGCAATCCATTTCATCTCCTAAGGATCTATTCAAAAACGTATCACAGTGTGCCATTCACTGAAACACGAAGCTATTAAGTACGTAACACAACATTGACTTTTAGCCGGCATCACAAGGTCGTCCACTTGCTGGAATTGTCAGAAAACAAATGAAAACCAACTAAAAACATAGTACAAAATTCACTTTGACTCTCCTGTACCATTGCCCAGGAGTAGAACATTCAAAGGTGCTCAAAGTGGTGACCCTGGACACCGATACACTGGTGCACTCGTTGAATGAAAAAATTATTTACTGCTTCCAGTGTTGCCTGCTGAAGAGAATTACAAGCAAGGACGATACGTTCCTGCATGTCCTCTGGAGTTGTTGGGATATGGCGATAGACAACCCCCTGTATACTGTATGGCGTCATTAATATAAAGAAGCCAGTGTAAGGATCGTAGAAGCACAATGTTTGTTTCTGTCCGTAAGACAGGTAAAGATGAAATTAGTTGCAGTTTATTTAATTTCCGGGAAATATAGACTCCGGGAATGTATCCAAGCGAAATCAGAAATGGCACTGGGGAAGAAAGGGCGTTACCAGGCTGTCCGTGAGAAAACGAGGAGTTGATTGGCTACAGTACGTTTTTGCCAATCAGAAGACAGAAAATTCGCGCGTTCTGGAGAAGAGAGATTTTCTCACCCGAACCCCAAAGAGATGCAAGTAAGCTATTGTAGTGTGCGTAATCATTATTTTAATGGGCCTACGGCTTCAGTAAAAATCTTGTAAGCTGATGTCATTAAAAAGGAACATAGTAGCTCGAATAATGATGAGGCTGAGACTAAACAACTTCATCAGAAGTTTCGGGAATTTCAGACAATTTCGAGACTTTCTTTGAATAGGCTTAAAAACTGCACGTGCTTACTATATAGGCACAATTCTTAATTTCGGATAACTGGACACTTGTGGACTGTATATATATAGCAACCAAACTAAAACTAACAACCGTTGTTGATATTTCAAAACGTTTATTGGCTGTTAAAAGTTACGTTTCTTTATTAAGGAGGTCACACATTATATGCTTATATTGGCTGCTACTGAGTGATGTGTTACGTATGTGAACATGATAGGAAAAGGAAGGTGAAGTGGTGCGTTTCATTGGGTTGCAAAGACAAGTTGACACTCCAGAACAGAAACAAGGAGAGAGAACATGAAGTAAAAGTGTTTCTGTTGAAAATGTACAAAACAAGAAGAGAGAACATGATGTAATAGTATTTCTGTTGAAAATGTACAATTATCACCAACTGAGGAGACAGAACTGAAGTAGTATGTATCAGTGAATCCTACTACTACAGGCGATATTTTCAATTCCTACAGTAGTCGTCTTAAAATTTCAGTTCGTCTGATTTGGGTTCTACAAATCAGGTTGAAGATAATAAACAGGAAACAATGGAAGCAGACGTAAAATTAGGTAAATTGACTGTTAAGAAAGGAAAACAGGAAATAGCATATGAAGAAATAAGGCATGACAGTATTCAAGAAATGTCAACTAAGCTAATGATGAACAAAGCAGTTATCAACAGTCAGGCACTATTTGTAGTTTGGTTAGTGAGCTGAAACCTCTGTTTGGTAAGATAAGTAATTTGCCTAACAATCATACTGTATAACTGATCAACAATCTAGTAACATTAATTGTTTGGCTAATGAGCTCAAGATCTTTAAATGTGATGTTACTAACAAACTAGAATGCGTGATTTGTGACGTGAAACAAATTTTGGTAAAACATTTGCAGTTGTTTGCCAACATATTGAAGAAAATGTTCCTCATCTTGAGACAAAATGTAAAATGTTATTGGAAAACACCAAAGGGAATTAAATGAGAATCAGTGGGTAGCTCAAGATAGCAAACACAGTGTAGATACACGAGAGGAAAGGGATAGTATGTCAGTAATATGTATCAAGAAAAATATGTGACTGAAGGCTGCAGTGAACATGGGGAAGAAACATGTTTGAATGCAAAGGAACTATAAGCGATACAAAATAAAATGGAGGAAAAGGTGAAAGGGTTACGAATTAGAAGACAACTATAAAAGAAATTTAAATAGAGTTCCACTTAAGTGTAAATCGTTTTTTAATCAGCTCTATTCAGTAACGGATTATGAGTGTTTTTCGACAGTTGCGCAAGTGTCACTTTTTTGCAAAAACCTATATGAATTGGAGCTAAACAGACAGAGTAGTGAAAGATTTGATTCACAACATATTTAAATAGAGCATTATTGAAATAGCAGTAAGCACATTTAACAATCTGCCAGTAGTTGTGCCGAAACAAGATGGGTCAGTGAGGTTAGTATTAGACACTAAAACCATGAATAAGGTGGTATTACTGGAAAGTGACAGATCAGACAGTATTTATAAATTATTACAGAACTTCAGAGGAGCCAAGTTCTTACATCTATGTAGCACATGTGCAGATACTGCAATTTTTCATTGTGCACGGAACCCAGGGAAAAGACATAGCATTTCTGCTTGAAGATAGGTGCTGTCAGTACAAAGTCGTACCCTTCAAGTTGAATTAAGTGTTGTGCATTTGATATGTCATGAGTGTTGAGTGATGAATTTTTGATGAGTTTAACTGTGTAAGAAGATATCGTTTTGATTTCTACTTTAACTTGGATGAACCTTGCACGTTACTAGACAGACTTGGCCTAGCAATTTAAAAAAAAATAGAATAAAGACATAACCGAGTTTTTAAAACAGGAAGTGAAATTCTTGTGGCATATTCTTAGTGGTGAAGGAATTCATCCATATCCTGGGAAAACTGGAGCTATGAGGAATTACAGAGCGCCTGCTGACACGAAAAAGTTTAAGGAGATTCTCGGGTTGTTTGTATTTTAATATAGATTTTTATCAGGAAAGCTATTTAACACTCAATATTTGTATAAACTGTTTAAAAGTACATATACTATATAGCTGGATAGATGAATGTCGAACCGCATTTGAAGAACTCAAAGAGGGTTTCTACAACAATAAGATGTTTCATTTTACCAGACTTTGCACAGCCATTTTGTGTAATAGCAGATATAAATGGAATAGCTGTGGAATTGTCCTAAGTGGAAAAAGGGTAGGACAAAGAAGTACAGAAAACTGTTTTGTTGGTTAATAGATCCTTACACCAAGTGGAAAAGAATTATTATATATCACAAATGAAAATTTTAGTCATATTTCGATTGCATAAATTCCAAAATTATTTACTGGGGTACATGATGATGGTTAACAATTGTCATAGAGCTTTGACTGTTCATTATAAGGGTGAGTTGAAACATCCAACATCAGCAAGATTGGCTTTATATATAAAAAATATGATATTTACATTAAATACATTGGCAGGACTGAAAATGTTGTTAGCAAACACTTTATCTAGAAGCGTGGAAACTCGTGGGAAAATAAAAGTTTATTTATATATAAAGAAGCAATAAATTTTTTTGTTATGCTGATTAATACAGATGAGGAAGATCGCCTGACGTAAATTTAGAAAGAATTAAGGGGGGAATACAATTAAGACAATAATATTAAACTAAAGAACTGGAATATCCCAAAAAGTTGTACATTATCGTTCGCATATAGGCATTTTCTCTAGACAAAGTAAGGAAACGGAAAGTGAATGCAAAATTCATTGTCCAGCACAGCATGCAGATTTACTAACTGATAATATATACAAAATTTTTGTCCATTATAGGGCAAGAACCCCCCCATGAACCATGGACCTTGCCGTTGGTGGGGAGGCTTGCGTGCCTCAGCGATACAGATAGCCGTACCGTAGGTGCAACCACAACGGAGGGGTATCTGACAAACGTGTGGTTCCTGAAGAGGGGCAGCAGCCTTTTCAGTAGTTGCAAGGGCAACAGTGTGGATGATTGACTGATCTGGCCTTGTAACAATAACCAAAACGGCCTTGCTGTGCTGGTACTGCGAGCGGCTGAAAGCAAGGGGAAACTACAGCCGTAATTTTTCCCGAGGGCATGCAGCTTTACTGTATGATTACATGATGATGGCGTCCTCTTGGGTAAAATATTCCGGAGGTAAAATAGTCCCCCATTCGGATCTCCGGGCGGGGACTACTCAAGAGGATGTCATTATCAGGAGAAAGAAAACTGGCGTTCTACGGATCGGAGCGTGGAATGTCAGATCCCTTAATCGGACAGGTAGGTTAGAAAATTTAAAAAGGGAAATGGATAGGTTGAAGTTAGATATAGTGGGAATTAGTGAAGTTCGGTGGCAGGAGGAACAAGACTTCTGGTCAGGTGACTATAGGGTTATAAACACAAAATCAAATAGGGGTAATGCAGGAGTAGGTTTAATAATGAATAGGAAAATAGGAATGCGGGTAAGCTACTACAAACAGCATAGTGAACGCATTATTGTGGCCAAGATAGATACGAAGCCCACGCCTACTACAGTAGTACAAGTTTATATGCCAACTAGCTCTGCAGATGACGAAGAAATTGAAGAAATGTATGATGAAATAAAAGAAATTATTCAGATTGTGAAGGGAGTCGAAAATTTAATAGTCATGGGTGACTGGAATTCGAGTGTAGGAAAAGGGGGAGAAGGAAACATAGTAGGTGAATATGGATTGGGGGACAGAAATGAAAGAGGAAGCCGCCTGGTCGAATTTTGCACAGAGCACAACATAATCATAACTAACACTTGGTTTAAGAATCATGAAAGAAGGTTGTATACATGGAAGAACCCTGGAGATACTAAAAGGTATCAGATAGATTATATAATGGTAAGACAGAGATTTAGGAACCAGGTTTTAAATTGTAAGACATTTCCAGGGGCAGATGTGGACTCTGACCACAATCTATTGGTTATGACCTGTAGATTAAAACTGAAGAAACTGCAAAAAGGTGGGAATTTAAGGAGATGGGACCTGGATAAACTAAAAGAACCAGAGGTTATACAGAGATTCAGGGAGAGCATAAGGGAGCAATTGACAGGAATGGGGGAAATAAATACAGTAGAAGAAGAATGGGTAGCTTTGAGGGATGAAGTAGTGAAGGCAGCAGAGGATCAAGTAGGTAAAAAGACGAGGGCTAGTAGAAATCCTTGGGTAACAGAAGAAATATTGAATTTAATTGATGAAAGGAGAAAATATAAAAATGCAGTAAGTGAAACAGGCAAAAAGGAATACAAACGTCTCAAAAATGAGATCGACAGGAAGTGCAAAATGCCTAAGCAGGGATGGCTAGAGGACAAATGTAAGGATGTAGAGGCCTATCTCACTAGGGGTAAGATAGATACCGCCTACAGGAAAATTAAAGAGACCTTTGGAGATAAGAGAACGACTTGTATGAATATCAAGAGCTCAGATGGAAACCCAGTTCTAAGCAAAGAAGGGAAAGCAGAAAGGTGGAAGGAGTATATAGAGGGTCTATACAAGGGCAATGTACTTGAGGACAATATTATGGAAATAGAAGAGGATGTAGATGAAGATGAAATGGGAGATATGATACTGCGTGAAGAGTTTGACAGAGCACTGAAAGACCTGAGTCGAAACAAGGCCCCCGGAGTAGACAATATTCCATTGGAACTACTGACGGCCGTGGGAGAGCCAGTCCTGACAAAACTCTACCATTTGGTGAGCAAGATGTATGAAACAGGCGAAATACCCTCAGACTTCAAGAAGAATATAATAATTCCAATACCAAAGAAAGCAGGTGTTGACAGATGTGAAAATTACCGAACTATCAGCTTAATAAGTCACAGCTGCAAAATGCTAACACGAATTCTTTACAGACGAATGGAAAAACTAGTAGAAGCCAACCTCGGGGAAGATCAGTTTGGATTCCGTAGAAACACTGGAACACGTGAGGCAATACTGACCTTACGACTTATCTTAGAAGAAAGATTAAGGAAAGGCAAACCTACGTTTCTAGCATTTGTAGACTTAGAGAAAGCTTTTGACAATATTGACTGGAATACTCTCTTTCAAATTCTAAAGGTGGCAGGGGTAAAATACAGGGAGCGAAAGGCTATTTACAATTTGTACAGAAACCAGATGGCAGTTATAAGAGTCGAGGGACATGAAAGGGAAGCAGTGGTTGGGAAGGGAGTAAGACAGGGTTGTAGCCTCTCCCCGATGTTGTTCAATCTGTATATTGAGCAAGCAGTAAAGGAAACAAAAGAAAAATTCGGAGTAGGTATTAAAATTCATGGAGAAGAAATAAAAACGTTGAGGTTCGCCGATGACATTGTAATTCTGTCAGAGACAGCAAAGGACTTGGAAGAGCAGTTGAATGGAATGGACAGTGTCTTGAAAGGAGGATATAAGATGAACATCAACAAAAGCAAAACAAGGATAATGGAATGTAGTCTAATTAATTCGGGTGATGCTGAGGGAATTAGATTAGGAACTGAGACACTTACAGTAGTAAAGGAGTTTTGCTATTTGGGGAGCAAAATAACTGATGATGGTCGAAGTAGAGAGGATATAAAATGTAGGCTGGCAATGGCAAGGAAAGCATTTCTGAAGAAGAGAAATTTGTTAACATCCAGTATAGATTTAAGTGTCAGGAAGTCATTTCTGAAAGTATTCGTATGGAGTGTAGCCATGTATGGAAGTGAAACATGGACGATAAATAGTTTGGACAAGAAGAGAATAGAAGCTTTCGAAATGTGGTGCTACAGAAGAATGCTGAAGATTAGATGGGTAGATCACATAACTAATGAGGAAGTATTGAATAGGATTGGGGAGAAGAGAAGTTTGTGGCACAACTTGACCAGAAGAAGGGATCGGTTGGTAGGACATGTTCTGAGGCATCAAGGGATCACCAATTTAGTATTGGAGGGCAGCGTGGAGGGTAAAAATCGTAGAGGGAGACCAAGAGATGAATACACTAAGCAGATTCAGAAGGATGTAGGTTGCAGTAGGTACTGGGAGATGAAAAAGCTTGCACAGGATAGAGTAGCATGGAGAGCTGCATCAAACCAGTCTCAGGACTGAAGACCACAACAACAACAACAGGGCAAGAAAGGGTACTGCTAAACTTAGCAAACAGTAATTGTTAATTACACAGGGAAATGGGTAAAAACTGGATAGAAATGTGTGAACAATATCAGAATGTTAAGGTAAATAATAGTATTGTTCTAATCCAAATATATACTGTGGAGCCATAAAATCTTCTTGATTTAGTAGGAGTGGATTTGTTCATTCCACTACCAGTATCCAGGGGAGGCTGTGAATATGTGTTCTGCCACTGGTGTCGTTTTATGAAATGTATGAAATCAGTAACAGATTATACAGAATATGTGATCACAGGGAGTGTAACACTTGTGCACAGTGGCTAGAGTATACTGAAGAGGTGATCAACTATTTAAAATATGTGGAAATAGGTTTTTCCCCTTGTGATCTAACGTGCGAGAGTAGGCCATACAATTCACTGTTTGAATTTGTAGCATTTCCAAGTAATGTAGAGGAATAAATAACCAGATAAACATGCAGAAAATGGTTTTGGAGAGAGAAAGAGACGTGATGGCAGATAGGAGAACTTGTTTTGGTCAAGTTATATGAAAAGTTGTGACATTATGAGAAGTCGGCTTATGAGCTAGAGATAGTGGTTAGTATTCTGACAATCGAAATGGCTGGCCAGCCAAGCAAAAGGCTTGTGGCTCAGCACTGGTTGTGAGTTTTTCAAGCGGCCAAAGCATGTACACCTGGCTGAAATGCTGGAGACGACACAATGGTAGCTAAGGTGGTGTCAGTCAGAGATAAATATTTCTATTTTCAGCAATTGTGGTACAGAATCTGCAAACATGATACAGAAAATACAAATAAACTAGTAAATTCGCAGCAATGAGATGAGCTCGTTGCAATTTCAGATATAATAATGTTACGAAAGTTGAAATAGTTTTCACTTGTAATAGATTATAAAATTAATAACGACCACACCACTGGTGCAATATCATGATATCATGCACAATACAAAATCTGGCAATATCAGTGCACACTGCAACAAGAAACCTTTAAAATAATGCATATGTATAAAACACAGAGACAAGTTTGTTACGATTTTGATTGCAGGTGTGCCAACACTGTCACAAGGAATATAAAGGCTGCAGGAGGTTACCATATCATTACGTATCTTCCTGGTGAATTAGTACCCAGAATTTATTATTTCATATGTAGTTATAAATTTATATAAAGTTCGCCATGTTACAAATCTGGATATAAGCAAAATTTACGAGCTTTGTTAATAGCTTCTTTAATACTGTGCTATTATTTTAATAAGCGTTCGCAAAATGGACGCAACAATTTTATTTCTGTTTTATAGTATCTTCCACATACGTGCAATTTGCTTTAAGTTTGAATGGTGCTCATTATTTGTCTAACTAAAATGAAGTAGTGCATGACATCACAGAAAGTGCTTAGGTGGTTGCATGTGAGTAGTATTTTGTCTTTGGTAAGTGTGCTTTTGTTGAATGGCTGTGCAGCGCGATTCCCCACATACTATCAATACAAAAATATCTCCCACAAAACTACGTCCTGAGCACATTTCAGGCAGTAAACGGACGTTAAATCAATCTGGCAACACTGTAATCACATGAACGGCAACTACCTATGTCAGCTGGTATACCAGCGCTGGGCAGTTGGTGCAGTGGATAGCTTTTTGGGTTACCATCCAGGAGATCGAAGGTTCGATTCTGGGTCGAGATGTATTTGTCTTTATTTTGTAAAAATAGTCTGTGTGGTCCGGTATCTGGTGGATTAATGGTCATACAGAGATTGCAGTCGGTCTTTCACAATGTATTTGCAGTTACGTTCTACAAAGACAGAAATGGAAGTACAATCGTTTTCATTGGCCAGCTTTCAAAGAAGCCTTTTGCACGTCGTGGACTCGAACTGTTTAACACCATTGCATTTACCAGATTCCTAACCTTTTTGCTGTGTACCCTCCGTCAATGGTCTCGTCGAAATTATTTCCAAAGCAGGTTGCTAGCCCTACTGATGAGATGACCCTAACGGAACATCAAAGACCTGGACGTGGCATTTGGAATCTAGTAGATCCATTGGTGCGTAACAATTCGCTTCCACGACGTACCAACGCTTTCTTTAAAAGCTGACCAGTGCAAACAATTGTATTTCCATTTCTGTGTTCGTAGTATGTTACTGCAAATGTTTTGTAGAAGACCCATTGTAGTCGCTGTCTGACTATTAACATGGCAGATACCTTAACATGCAGTCTACTTTCAGCAAATAAAAACGAATAAGCCTCGGAATCGAATATAAGCCATATCCTAATGCTTACCACTTGGAACATTTCAACTCACATAAGCTTTTGAAAGATATTGTAAATTTAAAAAGGTATGTGAGCGAGGAATAGAAAATGAGGTAGTGTCTTCAGGGTCTTGTACTCTCTGTAATGTCAAGTGGTTGTCGATCAACAGGTAGCCAAGTTAATGAGAGTGTTACTTCATTTTCGTCGTGTTGCCAATTTTCATCGTCTGTCAGTCAGAAATGAATCTTTTGCCTTTAACATTCTTCACTATGGAGAGAAATATTGATGGGAAATGAGCTAAAGATGGGAAATCATAAGTGAAGAAAGTTTGATGGAATTTGTAAAGAGAATAATGAATATATTTCGAAGAAAAAGTTGTTAATGGCAAAATAAGTTTGTAAGAGATACTTGATGCTGAGACGTATCATGTTCTGTGGGAAAAGGTGATGGTTTTCTGCAGTAAGAAACTGAAGATCCATAGATTTGGGCTGAATAAGAAGTACACAGCACGGGTTTTGAATATATTTTTGCAGGATTCAAGATATTTAACATCTTCACAGTAGATGGAGAAGTCCTTTGAGAAAATAAGTAGCGTTTTGAATTTAAAAAGTAATGGTGAAGCAGTGCAACAAGTTGTTGCTGTAATAATTGGTGTTAGAAGACGTTGACTTACGGCTTTCCAGGACTTAATAATGTTTACTTGATCGACTTGAAAAATATGAGCCAGAGTGAGGAGAGAAGATAACGACGTGAAACGTTTCGTAAATAACATTTATAATTTGTTATGAACAATGTACTTTGGTCTTTTCGCAAAGTATAGAAATATTAACATGTTTCAGTAACATGTTGAAGTTTAGGGTGTAATATCTGGTGAGTATGGTTAATCTGAAAACAATTTGTGCTTAAACTCCTTCCAGTTTCCTATTATAGAAATACCTTTATGGATACGTATGTTGCTGCAGTGGAAGATAAAGTTCTGTGTCAACATATGGATAATCCCAAAGATGATTATGCACCAGGTGATTCCGATCCCATAACATTTGTGAAACGGACTGACTTATTTTGTTCTCAGGTCAATGGTGATAATGATCAGTAGACAAAAATTAGCATTTCAAAAAATATATGACACAACAGGATTCAGAGATTACAGATTCCGGCAGAAATCAGAAAACTGATCGTTATTCTTGAATGCTTTTTTTGAAGAAAAGTATTTGTTAAGTCTGAGTTCCGCTTAGTATGGGGAAAAAGAGTCATAAACTAGCAACTGGAATTGCTAACAAATAATGCTGTTGGTGACATGAAGGACACACGGATTGCAAATTTTGTTGAATGTCCAATGAGAGAGAACACACAACTGTTCTCCTACTGTGCAACTCTTTTGGGCTTGGTCTGATGATAGACACATCGATTTCTGTTGGAAGGTCGCTCAAGTCTTTGCTTCTTAGAGTAACGAATGATTATTCGTCAGAATCATGTTCAGTAAATGACTAGCTCAGTCTGACCCTGCCGTTTCAATGCACTTGGGCACAGTGGCCACTTTTCCCTGCAGCGCATATGCCCATCAGCAGTGTCCGTCACTTTCAGCAGACACATCGCCATATGTCAATGAGATGTACTAAAGCACTCTTGTTAAATCATCTTCTCAATGGCCCATTTGTCTCGAAGTAATAACAAAAACCCAGGAAAGAGATCCAAAAATATTTCTAAAAACTGATGGCATATTATAGTTTTCTTTACAATCTAATTGTATGAGGTAAATTAACTGGTCACCCGACACGGATCCCATCAAACATTTATGAGACGCAATCGAGAGCTCACTTTGTGTACAAAATCCTGCACTGGCTACACTGTAATTGTATACTACATTAATTTAGTTCTTCCAGCGTAAGTAATCTTCCCCAGATTACTTTTTTTATGTAGTCGGTCCAGAAGACTTGCGTATTGTCAACAATTACTACATGACCTTCGCAAGTTATTAGCTAAATGAATTCGTTTTGCCCCACGGAAAAAGCTGGCCATAACCGTTCCTACTTTTTGTGTGCAATGCTGCAGACATAACCCCAAAGACATGTAGTCTCCAAATGGTCCAAACATCAGTTTTTTGTGTATTTTGGTGTCCGTCACCATTAAAGGGTAGGTGAAGCTCCAAACGCCAATGCAGCATGATCTGTCCACACCCCAGGACCCATCAACACCAAACTGATCTTTTTCCACTTCATTCCTATATTTATTCTGGCTACACCTGTTCCTCTAGATACACAGATGAGCCAAAACATTATGACCTCCTGCTTAATATCTTGTCTGTCTGCCTTGGGAACGAAATACATCATTGAGTCCGCATAATACGGATCTGACAGTCTGTGGATAGGTTTGGGAAGGTATATTGCATTAGATGTCTTCGCACAGGTCATGTAGTTCGCATGATTTGCGAAGGCGGTGATGACGCCCAATAGCGACCCAGGTGCGTTCCATACCATTTACATTAGGCGAATTTGGTCGCCGACACACAACATGAGTTCACTATAATTTTCCTCAACCCACTGAATCAAAGTTCTGGCTGAGAAACACGGACCATTACCCTGCTGAAAGATGACATTGCCGTCAGGGAAGACATCAAGCATGAAGGGATGCGGGTGGTTCGCAGCTGTCAGCCGGTCTTCGATTACTGCCTTACGTCCCAAGCAAGCGGAGGAGAATGTCTCCCGTAGCACAATACTACTCCCCCCAGCCTGCGTCCGTGGCGCGCTGCATGTTGCGAACTGCCGTTCACCTCGTCTGTGGAGACGACCATTGACCTAGTGTAGCAGGAATGTGACTCGCCTGAAGAGCCGACACGTTTCCATTGATAGACGATCTACTCCCGATGGTCCCGTGCATACTCCAATCGTAATTGATGACGTCGTTGGGGCAGCATGAGAACACGTGGGGGTGGTCTCCTGTGGAGCTCCATGTTTAACAATGTACGCTGAACTGTGTGCTCCGAAGCACTTGTGCGTGCACCAGCATTGCGCTCTTTTGGCAGAGACACCACAGATCGCGATCTATACTACGTTACAGAGCAGAAAAACCTCCGAACCCCAAGTTCTGTGAACAGTCGTGGACGTCCAGTCATTTAGTAAACACTGATAGTTTTACTGTGCTTCTACGCGATTCCATAGATGCTCATGACAGTACATCTACATCTACATACATACTCCGCAATCCACCATACGGTGCGCGGCGGAGGGTACCTCGTACCACGACTAGCATCTTCTCTCCCTGTTCCACTCCCAAACAGAACGAGGGAAAAATGACTGCCTATATGCCTCTGTACGAGCCCTAATCTCTCTTATCTTGTCTTTGTGGTCTTTCCGCGAAATATATAAGCTGGCGGCAGTAAAATTTTACTGCAGTCAGCCTCAAATGCTGGTTCTCTAAATTTCTTCAGTAGCGGTTCACGAAAAGAACGCCTCCTTTCCTCCAGAGACTCCCACCTGAGTTCCTGAAGCATTTCCCTAACACTCGCGTGATGATCAAACCTACCAGTAACAAATCTAGCAGCCCGCCTCTGAATTGCTTCTATGTCCTCCCTCAATCCGACCTGATAGGGATCCCAAACGCTCGATAGGTGGTATTAATGTTTTATAAGCGGTCTCCTTTACAGATGAACCACATCTTCCAAAAATTCTACCAGTGAACCGAAGACGACTATCCGCCTTCCCCACAACTGCCATTACATGCTTGTCCCACTTCAAATCGCTCTGCAATGTTACGCCCAAATATTTAATCGACGTGACTGTGTCAAGCGCTACACTACTAATGGAGTATTCAAACATTACGGGATTCTTTTTCCTATTCATCTGCATTAATTTACATTTATCTATATTTAGAGTTAGCTGCCATTCATTACACCAATCACAAATCCTGTCCAAATCATTTTGTATCCTCCTACAGTTACTCAACGACGACACCTTCCCATACACCACAGCTAAATCAGCAAACAGCCGCACATTGCTATCCACCCTATCCAAAAGATCATTTATGTAGACAGAAAACAACAGCGGACCTACCACACTTCCCTCGGGCACTGCAGATGATACCCTCACCTCCGATGAACACTCACCATCGAGGACAACGTACTGGGTTCTATTACTTAAGAAGTCTTCGAGCCACTCACATATTTGGGAACCAATCCCATATGCTCGTACCTTAGTTAGGAGTCTGCAATGGGGCACCGAGTCAAACGCTTTCCGGAAATCAGTCCTGTCCAAGTCATCTTGTATCCTCCTACAGTCACTCAACGACGACACCTCCATCCATGGTTCGCGAGATATCATGTGAAAAAAAAGGGCGAGTTGCGTTTCGCAGGAGCGATGCTTTCTGAAGCTGTGCTGATGCATGGACAGCAACTTTTCGGTCTCAAGGGAATTAATTATATTCGAACTGAGAATATGTTCGAGAATCCTGCAACAAACCGATGTTAAGGATAATGGTCTGTAATTTTCAGGATCCGTCATTCTACCCTTCTTATATACAGGCGTCACCTGCGCTTTTTTCCAGTCCCTCGGGACTTTACGTTGGGCAAGAGATTCGCGATAAATGCCGGCTAAGTGAGGAGCCAATGCAGCAGAGTACTCTCTGTAAAACCGAGTAGCAGGTGAACACACGACCAGCTTCGCCGTTTTCGAGATACTCGTTCACAGGCTCTGCGTAATAGTAATCTGCCATTTGTCAAATTCGCTCATGGATTCTCCCACTCGCAACCCATATCTTTTCTAGGGTGGTCCCCTGTCCGTGAGTGCTCCGCTTACACACTTTTGTTACCGCGTCACGTGCTCGCAATGCCAACAGGCGGCATCCAACATCGCAGTGGGCAGTTGTGGTCATATTGCTTTGGCTTATCAGTGTACATGTGCCACAAGAAATATTCTGAATTTTGAACGGCATGTGAGTAGCGCATTCGTCCATTTACTCTTGGTCCTGCCTCCTGCATACTACCTTGAATGCAACTCACACTGGCTAATGTCTAATATACGGCCCCAATGCTCTGAGCCTCCGATACGCAGTTTTACAGGACAATTTTGTTGGTCACCTTACTCGATTTCGTCAAGCAGCCTTAGCCAGATATCGGTCCTAAGTTGTAAACTTTACGGAAAGCGCAGACCGTGACCCACAATGATATTCGAAGAATGAGTGAATCATTTCAAGAGTGATGAGTAGTTTCATTTATCATTGAATCACGTACCAGTACAAATGAGTAATTTCCGGTTTACTATGCAACTAGTAAGTTGGCATTTTTGGGAAAAATAACACTCTATTACAATGATATACCATCCACCCTCTTTCCATTTCGCTCTTTTCATAATTATGTTATAGTTTTGACATTAGTGTCCATACAAACACTAAATGTCCCAAAAATCTGTCAGAATTCATTCCTCTCATTTACCTATTTATTGAAAAACGTTGTTCGAATTCCAGAATGAAATTTCCGCTCTGCAGCGGAGTGTACGCCGATATGAAACTTCCTGGCAGATTAAAACTGTGTGCCGGGCCGAGACTCGAACTCGGGATGTTTGCCTTTCGCGAGCGAGTGCTCTACTAGGTAAAGGTCCCTACGAGTTCGAGTCTCGGTCTAGCTGACAGTTTTAATCTGCCAGGAAGTTTCATTGCTCGAATTTATTCAAGAATCCTCTTTGTAACCCATATCAGCCACTCTGACTTAAAAAAAAGAAACGAATTACTTTAATCTACTACCTCACGTATCAAACTAACCGAATATCAATATTAATTATCTGACTTCCACACGAAAAAAGAAAATGTTCCAAACACTGTGTCGCAAGGAAATACCGTCGAACAGCGTAACGTTCACTGCATCAGAGAAAGGGACCGACCATGCGCGTCGTACAAATTATACGCCGCTCACGGACCAATGACCTTTTCAAAAAGACATGTCTGTATCTGTGGGCATCGTGGCCATCAAAATGTGTCTAGTCTGTATCTGCAGAGCAAATACACTTTGGCGAGAGGAAATTAAGCAAAACGTCAGCTAATATGAAGGACAGCAGACACAAAGAAATAAATTGCCGTCACGTGATATTACGCCATGTTTCACTGCTCTGGCCATCTGCCTTCCTTGTTTTGTTCGTGTCAGCGTGGTTGGCCCTCTGCAGTGATACGTTCACCGTTGCTCCCACAGCACAGCCCCGAGGGACGTAACACTCCACAAAAGCTGCTTTTTTTCTGCAAGTGTTGCCCACAGAACAACATAAACACAGATGTTTTATGCTCACCAGCTAGCTACTTTTATCATCAGATTACATGTTTTTCGAAATATGTCACACAACGTTTTAACGACAGTGCCTAGCCGTATGCAATAGAGCATCATGTGACCTCGTTGGGGCTACACCGAATACCTCATATTAAAGAACCGCCAAAAGTATTTCTGAAACTATACCTGCGAATGATATGCTGTTTTCACAGAGTATCGATGTACGAGGATTGGAACTTAAATAATGGCAACGATTTATTCACAACCGATAGAAATGAGTTACATGTTTGCACCTGTTACTGTCCTTCAAAGTAGTCATCTGCGTTGTGTAGAACCCGTTGCGAGCGATGTGGAAGGCATAGTATGCTGTTAGCAGTCTGTTCTGTTGCTGGCTCGAATGGAGCGGTCTACTGCCTATCGAATGTCTGGAACAGTTCTGAAGCTAATGCGACGAAGTGGTTCCTTCATCTTCGGAATCAAATGAAAGTCATAAGGAGTTAAGTCCGGGGAGTATGGTGGACGGTACAGTACTTCCCAGTCCCATCGACCGAACAGAGCAGCCACAGTTTACGCTGTATGCGGCGGCGCATTGCAGTGCAAAATGATGGGTGGGTTGCGCAGAAAGTGTCGATGCTTCTTTCGCAAAGCTGGTCGCAGGAGGATGCTCCAAAAACGAACAGCAATACTGTGCACTGACAGTCTGCCGTAGAGGAACATAATGCGTTAGGTTAACACCATCGAGTCGCACACGAGAATCACCGCAACTTTAGACTGCTCCATTCCCACCATCAACAGAACACGCTCTGCTAACGGTACACTACGCCATCCACATCTCTGGCACGGGTTCTACTCAATGCTGGTGACTACTTTGAAGGGCAGTAACAGATTCAAATATGTAACTCTTTTGTATCGATTGTGAATAAATACACCACTGGCCATTAAAATTGCTACACCAAGAAGAAATGCAGATGATAAACGAGTATTCATTGGAGAAATGTATTATACTAGAACGGACATGTGATTACATTTTCACGCAATTAGGGTGCATAGATTCTGAGAAATCAGTACCCAGACAAGCACCTCTGACCGTAACAACGGCCTTGATACGCCTGAGCATTGAGTCAAACGGAGCTTGGATGGCGTGTACAGGTACAGCTGCCCATGCAGCTTCAACACGATACCACAGTTCATCAAGATTAGTGACTGGCGTATTGTGACGAGCCAGTTGCTCGGCCACCATTGACCAGACGTTTTCAATTGGTGAGAGTTCTGGAGAATGAGCTGGCCAGGGCAGCAGTCGAACATTTTCTGAATCCAGAAAGGCCCGTACAGGACCTGCAACATGCGGTAGTGCATTATCATGCTGAAATGTAGGGTTTCGCGGGGATGGAATGAAGGGTGGAGCGACGGGTCGTAACAAATCTAAAATGTAACGTCCACTGTTCAAAGTGCCGTCAATGCGAACAAGAGCTGACCGAGACGCGTAATCTATGGCAACCCATACCATCACGCCTGGTGATACGCCAGTATGGTGATGAAGAATACACGCTTCCAATGTGCGTTCACCGCGATGTCGCCAAACACGGATGCGACCATCATGATGCTGTAAAGAGAACCTGGATTCATCCGAAAAAAATATGTTTTACCATTCGTGCACCCAGGTTCGTCGTTGAGTACACCATCGTAGGCGCTCCTGTCTGTGATGCAGCGTCAAGGGTAACCGCAGCCATGGTCTCCAAGCTGATACTCCATGCTGCTGCAAACGTCGTCGAACTGTTTGTGCAGATGATTGTTGTTTTGCAAACTTCCCTATCCGTTGACTCTGGAATCGAGACGTGGCTGCACGATCCGTTACAACCACGCGGATAAGATGCCTGCCATCTCGACTGTAGTTATACGAGGCCGTTGGGATCCAGCACGGCGTTCCGTAATACCCTCCTGAACCCACAGATTCCGTATTCTGCTAACAGTCATTGGATCTCGACCAACGAGAGCAGCAATGTCGCGATACGATAGACCGCAATCGCGATAGGTTTCTATCCGACCTTTATCAAAGTCGGAAACGTGATGGTACGCATTTCTCCTCCTTACACGAGGCAACACAACAACGTTTCACCAGGCAACGCCGGTTAACTGCTGTTTGTGTATGAGAAATCGGTGGGAAACTTTCCTCATGTCAGCACATTGTAGGTGTCGCCACCGGCGCCAACCTTGTGTGAATGCTCTGAAAAGTTAATCATTTGCATATCACAGCATCGTCTTCCTGTCGGTTAAATATCGAGTCTGTAGCACGTCATCTTCGTAGTGCACCAATTTTAGTGGCCAGTAGTGCAGTTGCCACTATTTAAGTCCGAACCCTCCTACACAAGTGCTCATAAATTTAACTTACGACCAGCGTTTAAGGACTAATGTATTTAATAGCACCCGCTGTAAATGTATTAAATTTAATAATTCATAGAACTTGCTGACAGGTTATGCAACGAATCCACATTCGAACCAGAATCTTTCCTTATGCGGGGAATACTCTTATCTACTACAGGATTTGGACGAAAATATGGAACCACCATAAAAAAACACATTAGTTTGCCTGATAGGATACAGGAAACCCGGTGGCATTCGCATCATCCTCCAGTCGTGTCAGAATGGATAACTACAGTCTCTGTGCAGTTTTCATGGGAAACGGATACTATTCTTCATGCAAAATAAAGGCAATTTCAGCTAAAGATGATGGAAGGGGATATCGATATAGCTATGACGCAAACTTCTCTCCAAAGTACCATTCAACGGCTCGTTATTATTGAGATCTGGTGTCTGCGATGATCGGAGGATATGCAACAATTCATGCTCGCACTCACAAAAGTAGTCCTGTGCGATGCAAGCTACGCGAACAAGAGACGTCTTGGATCACAGCATGAGCATTAAGGAACAAACATTGTACCAGGAGATGGACCTAATCAGACAAGATATCCACTTAATACTTGACACTAATGCGACCTTCCAGAATAAGCGTGGGGCCCATGTAATACTACGATATAGATGACCAAACCATCACCTATCCCCACCAGGTTTCACTCTTGCCACGTAAACCCATCAAACAGTTCGAAACAGTGTGAAACAAGTTTCATACGACTTTCTTCCATTGCTCCACAGTCCAGATTTGATTGATTCGTCAATACCTTTTCCTCTTACGGGCATTAGCATCACTCATGTGTGGTTCAGAAATTCCAACTCCCCCCGCAATTCGCAGCTTATGGAGCTCCTTTCGTATTATTTTGGTGTCTCGCGGGTGCGACATTCAGTTCCGCAGCGACTTTTGCAGCTTTCGTTCCCCGCGAAAGCTGTTATGGTGCATTCGAAACGGACACAGACAATTTCGTTTTTCATCCCTGTCGTCGACGTGACATTAAACATATGTTCTTCTTTTAGTATTGTGCAGTTTTGTCAGTGTTAATCTTATAACTTCTAAAGGGCCTAATTCTTTAAACGAAAAAAAAACAATAAATTGATAATTCTGGACGATAACCGACACATTTTTGAGCGAAACAGAAGACCTTGTTGTTGGGGTGATTAAATTTGTCAGTGATAGGTTGAAATTGTAATGTTCTGTAGAAATCTTTCGCCCATTTAAACATATCTGCAAGCTTGTTCAAATGTAAAATAGCGTGTGAGGTGTCTTGTGGACGAATGAGGCACACTTTTCGTTTAATGGAATTGTAATTGTTTACAACTGTCGAGGACACTATAGTGCCTCATCAAAAGCATCAATTGTAAAAAAACTAGTAGTACTCGTACCTTAAACATAAAAAACAATCCAATAATTAAAATTACACTGCTGGCCATTAAAATTGACACACCAAGAAGAAATTCAGATGATAAACGGGGATTCATTGGACAAATATATTATAGTAGAACTGACATGTGATTACATTTCACGCAATTTGGGTGCATCGTGAGAAATCAGTACCCAGAACAATCGGCTGTGGCCGTAATAACGGCCTTGATACGCCTGGGCATAGAGTCAAACAGAACTTGGATGGCGTGTACAGGTACAGCTGCCCATGCAGTTTCAACACGATACCACAGCTCATCAAGAGTGGGGACTGGCGTATTGTGACGAGCCTGTTGCTCGGCCATCATTGACCAGACGTTTTCAATTGGTGAGAGATCTGGAGAATGTGCTGGCCAGGGCAGCAGTCGAACATTTTCTGTATCCAGAAAGGCCCATACGGGACCTGCAACATGCGGTCGCGCATTACCCTGCTGAAATGTATGATTTCGCAGGGATCGAATGAAGGGTAGAGCCACAGGTCGTAACACATCTGAAATGTAACGTCCACTGTTTAGAGTTCAGGCGCTCAGTCCGGAACTGCGGGACTGCTACGGTCGCAGGTTCGAATCCTGCCTCGGGCATGGATGTGTGTGATGTCCTTAGGTTAGTTAGGTTTAAGTAGTTCTACGTTCTAGGGGACTGATGACCTAAGATGTTAAGTCCCATAGTGCTCAGAGCCATTTGAACTATTTCCACTGTTTAGAGTGCCATCAATGCGAACAAGAGGTGACCGAGACGTGTAACCAATGGCACCCCATACCATCACGCCAGGTGATACACCAGTATGGCGATGACGAATACACACTTCCACTGTGCGTTCACCGCGATGTCGCCAAGCATGGATGCGACCATCATGTTGTGTAAACAGAACCTGGATTCATCCGAAAAAATGACGATTTGCCATTCTTGCACCCAGGTTCGTCGTTCAGGACATCATAGCAGGCGCTCCTGTCTGTGATGTAGCGTCAATAGTAACCGCAGCCATGGTGTCTGAGCTGATAGTCCATGCTGCTGCAAACGTCGTCGAACTGTTCGTGCAGATGGTTGTTGCCTTGCTAACGTCCCCATCTGTTGATTCAGGGATCGAGACGTGGCTGCACGATCAGTTATAGCTATGCGGATGAGATGCCGGTCATCTCGGCTGTTAGTGATACGTGGCCTTTGGGATCCAGCACGGCGTTCCGTATTACTCTCCTGAACCCACCGATTCCATATTCTGCTAACAGTCATTGGATCTCGACCAACGCGAGAAGCAATGTCGCGATACGATAAACCGCAATCGCGATAGGCTGCAATCCGACCTTTATCAAAGTCGGAAACGTGATGGCACGCATTTCTCCTCCGTACACGAGGCATCACAACAACGTTTCACGAGGCAACGCCGATCAACTGCTGTTTGTGTATGAGAAATCGGTAGGAAACTTTCCTCATGTTAGCACGTTGTAGGTGTCGCCACCGGCGCCAACCTTTTGTGAATGCTCTGAAAAGTTAATCATTTGCATATCACAGCATCTTCTTCCTGTCGGTTAAATTTCGCGTCTGTAGCACGTTATCTTCGTGGTGTAGCAATTTTAATGGCCAATAGTGTATTTATAAAGTACACCCACTTTACATTATTTTGTTATATTAAAAGTACACTCTGTCACACTGTCCATAGAACAATTTGGTGAACTTCGACATCGCACCGTGGATTAAGTGAAAATTTCTGTTAATTAGAACATTTTTGGGCTGGATCTTTTGATCTGCCTTTTCCTTTAATGTCACTATTCCAATAGTTGTTCCTGTCGCTAAATTAATACGTGCATTAATTTGCTATTAACTCTTTATGTCTTTTCCGCACTAGAAAATTTATTCTTATTGATACTTTTAATAAACCAAACAGAGCTAATTTCAGCTTTCCTGAAAAAAAAAAACAGACATGTGAAATTATCTCTATATCATTAATACTTACTTTTGTGCTGTGAACACTAATCACTTTATTTGTTGAACACATCCCTGTTGATATTAAAGAGGGCTTTCGAATTTATGTCTTATTGTTGGTGGTGTGAGTAACCTCTGTAACAGTATTCTTTATTAGTAACTAATTTCATTAATTGACTGAAGAAAGATGCCTGCTAGGAATTGATGAAATCCGTTGCTTAGGAAATAGTAATTGAATCAGGGGGATAGCTAACGAGATCCAGTTGACCTCTGAAGTCGCAAGTCAGACGAACTAGCCAGGCCACACACGAACTGTTGCATAGTACCGTAAGGCACCGAGCGCCCAGATTTTTGCCCTTATTAGACTGCAGTGACTTAGGGATGCATATTTGTGCTATATAGATCGCTGCGAGATTAGATAAAAATTTCCCGGGGGAAATTCTCAAGGTAGTTTGTGCGCTAGTCTTAGCACATGGTTTCGCACGCCTTGCCCCAGTAGCAGGTTGCAGACAAAATCTCGCCCCATGCAGCGGCCGTGCTCTAAAAACCTATTTGTCGAGTGTTACAAACTTCAATAACGACAGTAAATACGACGTTAGTGTACTACGGTACCATATCCTGAACAAGTACAGTTTGCAGCTTATGATGACTGTCTGTGATGTCTTTTTGGGAAACAGATGACGGTATTTCTGTGTTATGGGTGAAACAAAACACTACATTGAATGGATCTTTTTTGCAATCGGCATTGCTCTCCGTTCTACTAAAAGAGTATAAAAGAAGAGGTAATAATGATACCCTCTGCATGCTGTCATTCAAGTTCTTAATAAAAGTATCCTTGTTCACTTACCCTCATGCTTCGGTCGATCTGTCTATAGTCTAGCGCAATATTGCCTCAGAAGAATAAGCCTATCGAACTGAATACTTTGAAAGAACGACTCTAGCATCTACATCTACATCTACATTTATACTCCGCAAGTCACCCAACGGTGTGTGGCGGAGGGCACTTTACGTGCCACTGTCATTACCTCCCTTTCCTGTTCCAGTCGCGTATGGTTCGCGGGAAGAAAGACTGTCTGAAAGCCTCCGTGCGTGCTCTAATCTCTCTAATTTTACATTCGTGATCTCCTCGGGAGGTATAAGTAGGGGGAAGCAATATATTCGATACCTCATCCAGAAACGCACCCTCTCGAAACCTGGCGAGCAATCTACACCGCGATGCAGAGCGCCTCTCTTGCAGAGTCTGCCACTTGAGTTTATTAAACATCTCCGTAACGCTATCATGCTTACCAAATAACCCTGTGACGAAACGCGCCGCTCTTCTTTGGATCTTCTCTATCTCCTCCGTCAAACCGATCTGGTACGAATCCCACACTGAGGAGCAATACTCAAGTATAGGTCGAACGAGTATTTTGTAAGCCACCTCCTTTGTTGATGGACTACATTTTCTAAGCACTCTCCCAATGAATCTCAACCTGGTACCCGCCTTACCAACAATTAATTTTATATGATCATTCCACTTCAAATCGTTCCGCACGCATACTCCCAGATATTTTACAGAAGTAACTGCTACCACTGTTTGTTCCGCTATCATATAATCATACAATAAAGGATCCTTCTTTCTATGTATTCGCAATACATTACATTTGTCTATGTTAAGGGACAGTTGCCACTCCCTACACCAAGTGCCTATCCGCTGCAGATCTTCCTGCATTTCGCTACAATTTTCTAATGCTGCAACTTCTCTGTATACTACAGCATCATTCGCGAAAAGCCGCATGGAACTTCCGACACTAGCTACTAGGTCATTTATATATATTGTGAAAAGCAATGGTCCCATAACACTCCCCTGTGGCACGCCAGAGGTTACTTTAACGTCTGTAGACGTCTCTCCATTGATAACAACATGCTGTGTTCTGTTTGCTAAAAACTCTTCAATCCAGCCACACAGCTGGTCTGATATTCCGTAGGCTCTTACTTTGTTTATCAGGCGACAGTGCGGAACTGTATCGAACGCCTTCCAGAAGTCAAGAAAAATAGCATCTACCTGGGAGCCTGTATCTAATATTTTCTGGGTCTCATGAACAAATAAAGCGAGTTGGGTCTCACACGATCGCTGTTTCCGGAATCCATGTTGATTCCTACATAGTAGATTCTGGGTTTCCAAAAACGACATGATACTCGAGCAAAAAACATGTTCTAAAATTCTACAACAGATCGACGTCAGAGATATAGGTCTATAGTTTTGCGCATCTGCTCGACGACCCTTCTTGAGGACTGGGACTACCTGTGCTCTTTTCCAATCATTTTGAACCCTCCGTTCCTCTAGAGACTTGCGGTACACGGCTGTTAGAAGGGGGGCAAGTTCTTTCGCGTACTCTGTGTAGAATCGAATTGGTATCCCGTCAGGTCCAGTGGACTTTCCTCTATTGAGTGATTCCAGTTGCTTTTCTATTCCTTGGACACTTATTTCGATGTCAGCCATTTTTTCGTTTGTGCGAGGATTTAGAGAAGGAACTGCAGTGCGGTCTTCCTCTGTGAAACAGCTTTGGAAAAAGGTGTTTAGTATTTCAGCTTTACGCGTGTCATCCTCTGTTTCAATGCCATCATCATCCCGGAGTGTCTGGATATGCTGTTTCGAGCCACTTACTGATTTAACGTAAGACCAGAACTTCCTAGGATTTTCTGTCAAGTCGGTACATAGAATTTTACTTTCGAATTCACTGAACGCTTCACGCATAGCCCTCCTTACGCTAACTTTGACATCGTTTAGCTTCTGTTTGTCTGAGAGGTTTTGGCTGCGTTTAAACTTGGAGTGAAGCTCTCTTTGCTTTCGCAGTAGTTTCCTAACTTTGTTGTTGTACCACGGTGGGTTTTTCCCGTCCCTCACAGTTTTACTCGGCACGTACCTGTCTAAAACGCATTTTACGATTGCCTTGAACTTTTTCCATAAACACTCAACATTGTCAGTGCCGGAACAGAAATTTTCGTTTTGATCTGTTAGGTAGTCTGAAATCTGCCTTCTATTACTCTTGCCAAACAGATAAACTTTCCTCCCTTTTTTTATATCCCTATTAACTTCCATAATCAGGGATGCTGCAACGGCCTTATGATCACTGATTCCCTGTTCTGCACTTACAGAGTCGAAAAGTTCGGGTCTGTTTGTTATCAGAGTGACAATGGTCATTGAGGTCTTATAAGAACTGAGGAAACTGGTTGCAACAGTGGTGGCGGAAAAAGCCCTTCTCAGCAGCATTTTGTCAGAAAAGTGACGGCATTGTTGGCGCACATTTTCTGTTCACCAAACAACAGTTTCCTCTTGACGATGACGATATATGACTGTTCAATATAATATTCCCATCACCTAGCTGTCTTCCTTTAGCTTACGAGCACGTATGAAACTGGAAATTCTAGTTTTAGACTCAATTATAATTCAGGCAATTCGTAGTTCACTGAGGCGACAGAAGTTATAGGAAAGCGATATGTACATATACAGATGTCGGTAGTATCGCACACACAACGTATAAAAGGGCAGTGCATTGGCGGAGCTGTCATTTGTACTCAGGCGATTAATGTGAAAAGTGTTTCCGACTTGATAGTGGCCGACCGACGGAAATTAACATACTTTGCACACGGAATGGTAGTTGGACTAGACGCATGGGGACATTCCACCTAGCTAACCATTAGGTGGTTCAATATTCAGAGATCCACCGTGTCAAGAGTGTGCCGAGAATACCAAATTGCAGGCATCATCTTCCACCATGGACAACGCTGTGGCCGACGGCCTTCTCTTAACGACCGAGAGAAGAGGCGCTTGTGTCAGTGCTAACAGACAAATAACAATGGATGAAATAACCGCAGAAATCAATTTGGGACGTACGACGAACGTATCCGTTAATCGGCTATAGCAGCAGATGACGGACGCGACTGCCTTTGCTAACATCACAACATCGCCTGAAGCCCCTCTCCTGGGATCGTGTCAGCATCTATTGGATACTAAATCACTGGAAAACCGTGGCCTAGTTATTTGAGTTCCGATTTCAATTGATATGAACTGATGGTAGGGTCCGGGTGTGAGACGGACCCCACGAAGCCATTGGCCCACGTTGTCAGTAAGGCATTGTGCAAGCTGGTGGTGGCTCCATGATGGTGTGGTCTGTGTTTACATGGAATGGATTTGGTCCTCTGGTCCAACGGAACCGTTCGTTAATTGGAACTATTTATGTTCGGCTGCTTGAAAACCGTATGCAGAGATTTGTGGTTTTATGTTCCCAAATAACGATCTAATTTGTGTGGATGACAATTCGCCATGTTAAAACATTCTGAAAAATGCAAGCGACTAATTTGGCCACCCACATCGCCCGACATGAACCCCATCGAACATTTATGGGACGTAATAGAGGAGATAGTTCGTACAGAAAATCCTGCACCGGCAACATTTTCGCAGTTGTGGACGGCTATAGAGGCAGCGTGCCTCAGTATTTCTTCAGGCGACTTCCACCAACTTGATGAGTTTATGCCACTTCGAGTTGCTCCATTACGCCGGACAGATAATAGCCCGACACAGGTAATAGGAGGTATCCCATGACCCGTCACGTCAGTGTAGGTGGGAATTGTTTTAAGAAACACCTTTCCTGAGTGCTATGGTATTGCTCTGCCTAATACCTATGTTACTACTTCTTCTCTAAAAAAATGAAGAGCTGTAGGTTGCTGCGAAATAAAGAAATTGTTTGAAAGGAAACGTTATTTCGCTAGTGAAATTTCGTTTTGCTAAGAATGAATAATCACCTCAGGGCTGTTCGAGGGAAGTAACATCAGGATTTAACGCTCCGTCGACGACTAGGTTATTATACTACTGGGCATTAAAATTGCTACACCACGAAGATGACGTGCTACAGACGCGAATTTAACCGACAGGAAGAAGATGCTGTGATATGCAAATGATTAGCTTTCAGAGCATTCACACAAGGTTGGCACCGGTGGTGACACCTACAACGTGCTGACATGGGGAAAGTTTCCAACCGATTTCTCATACACAAACAGCAGTTGACCGGCGTTGCCTGGTGAAACGTTGTTATGATGCCTCGTGTAAGAAGAGGAAATGCGTACCATCACGTTTCCGACTTTGATAAAGGTCGGATTGTAGCCTATCGCGATTGCGGTTTATCGTATCGCGACATTGCTGATACCGTTGGTCGAGATCCAGTGACTGTTGGCAGAATATGGAATCGGTGGGTTCGGGAGGGTAATACGGAACGCCGTGCTGGATCCAAACGGTCTCGTATCACTAGCAGTCGAGATGACAGGCATCTTATCCGCATGGCTGTAACGGATCGTGCAGCCACGTCTCGATCCCTCAGTCAACAGATGGGGACTTTTGCAAGGCAACAACCATCTGCACGAACAGTTCGACGACGTTTGCAGCAGCATGGGCTATCAGCTCGGAGACCACGGCTGCGATTACCCTTGACGCTGCATCACAGACAGAAGCGCCTGCGATGGTGTACTCAACGACGAACCTGGGTGCACGAATGACAAAACGTCATTTTTTCGGATGAATCCAGGTTCTCTTTACAGCATCATGATGGTCGCATCCGTGTTTGGCGACATCGCGGTGAACGCATATTGGAAGCGTGTATTCGTCATCGCTATACTGGCGTATCACCCGGTGTGATGGTATGGGGTGCCATTGCTTACACACCTCGGTCAGCTCTTGTTCGCATCGACGGCACTTTGAACAGTGGACGCTACATTTCAGATGTGTTACGACCCGTGGCTCTACCCTTCATTCCATCCCTGCGAAATCCTACATTTCAGCAGGATAATGCACGACCGCATGTTGCAGGTCCTGTACGGGCCTTTCTGGATACAGAAAATGTTCGACTGGTGCCCTGGCCAGCACATTCTCCAGATCTCTCACCAATTGAAAATGTCTGGTCAATGGTGGCCGAGCAACTGGCTCGTCACAATACGCCAGTCACTGCTCTTGATGAACTGTGGTATCGTGTTGAAGCTGCATGGGCAGCTGTACCTGTACATGCCATCCAAGCTCTGTTTGACTCAATGCCCAGGCGTATCAAGGCCGCTATTACGGCCAGAGGTGGTTGTTATGGGTATTGATTTCTCAGGATCTATGCACCCAAATCGCGTGAAAATGTAATCACATTTCTCGTATAATATATTTGTCCACTGAATACCCGTATATCATCTGCATTTCTTCTTGGTGTAGCAATTTTAATGGCTAGTAGTGTAGCAACGGAGACCGAGCGCGAAGTGGAGGAGGATAGGGAATGAATCAGACATGGGCCATTGTCGGTGACAGTAAGCAAACTTGAACACCGGTCGTCAGGCGTGTGAGTCCATTGTGCTCAATACTGCGACGCTTCCTATTTTGGTGTTGTCAGAAAAAGTAGTAATAGCAGGTAACGTGGTCACATTTCACCACCTCTCTCCCTTTCATTTCCATAATCATCCGTAACGACTCAGACGTTACCGTATGTGAATTATCACTCAAGCTTTTACAGGTGTGTGAATATAAGAATGAATTTTGGAAAAGCTTCTCTCTGTTCGACGTGCATAAAGGTGTTTTCGAGACGGAAACGATAGTTATTTTGTTGAATCCGCAAGAGTGCGGACGTGAGGAGTCCCCTGTTAGCTGCAGAATGCCATCTGGCCGCACCATCCCGTTGTACACCATTGGGTCTTAAAGAATAGCTGTGACACTGGGTTGTAACTGTATTACCCATTTGCGTATTAACGCAGGACAGTTGAGAAAGCATACTTGCGTCTGTTGCCCACTGTCTTTATTTGTACAATGCGTTCGGGAAGTCGCTATGGGTTTGCCTACATACCGTTGTATACTACGTTGCAAGTTTGAAACAAAGGT
This sequence comes from Schistocerca piceifrons, assembly GCF_021461385.2. Classification (NCBI taxonomy): domain Eukaryota; kingdom Metazoa; phylum Arthropoda; class Insecta; order Orthoptera; family Acrididae; genus Schistocerca; species Schistocerca piceifrons. The sequence goes on along the minus strand of NC_060144.1, from coordinate 156,205,324 downwards.
CGCAGAACACAGTTTGGCAGGGATCTTTTTTCATAGATAGGCGACTGTTTTTTTAATTCGTTCTATCGTTGCGCTACAGCTGTTTGTTTCAGTTGATGACAGCTATTGAATGCAATGTGTAGTACTTTGATGTTCGATTTGTTTTTAAATTATGGTTATATCAACAGAGGAACGCATTTTTATTGTTGAATGATAATAAATACATAGATTTAGCGCAGGAAGCGTTTGCCGTAAAATTCCCGGTTTCTGGAAACAGCTGTACTTCGTCGTACTGCGCTTCGTCGACTTACGGAGAAATTTCGAGGGACAGGTTCTATATCTGACACCGAAAGAACTGGAACACCAACTAAACTAAAGGAACAGATGTTGGACACTTCTGATTCTATGCAGCACATCCCAGCAAAATTATTCGACAATTTGGTGCAAGAAAAAGATATCGTGCTTGAAACTGCGCATAAAGCCGTTAGGTAAACATCGATGTTGTTCCCGTACAAAGTGACAGCAATTCTAGAAATGAAAGATGCGGATCATGTGAAGGGAATAAGTTACTCCAAATGATTTACATCTGTTTTTGAGAGGAATATCACTGATGTTCTTGATGTCACCTTCTATATATAAAAGTCAAGGCTTCACCCCATCAATCATTTTAACACACGTGACAAAGGATTATGCTCCACGGAGAACCCTCGTGCTGTGCTTGAAACTTTATTATATGATAAGAAAACTGATGTGTAGGTATCAATACCTAGACGGTGCACTACTGGATATTTATTTTTAGGAGAAACCGTGATTAGTTACCGTTATTGTTTAATCATCCACGATTTCATTGCACAACTAAGGAAAGGTGATATAAACTATTTATGGTTTCAATAAGATGGTGCTACTGTGCACACAGCTAACGACAGTATGAGTCTTCTGGAAGAATTCTTTCGGGACGTGTCATGTCAAAAATCCCATGACCCCCTTGCTCGCCGACCGTAGTCCACCAGACGTTTCTCTTACGGGAGCAGTAAAACCTGTAGGGCTCGCAAACGCCCACGCTCAATTTGTGACGTAAAAACTGAAATAATTGTGTACGTGACACGCAAGTCACAATCAGATCTGCAGAAAGTGTTTTCGAATAAATTTAAATGTATCAGACATATATAGCCGCCCGTGGACGTCGTTTCCATATTAGATTGTAACTGCGCAGCAAATTTACAAACATTTTGTAGTTACACTTGAGCAAAAGACTGCAACAGTGTAGTATTATAATAAAAGAACAGTGGAAAGACTGATTCATCTCTGCATGCCGAAAGAACAGTCCTAGCACCTTCCACTGATGGGTTGTGTTATTCAACAAGCTCAGACGTCAAGTGTTCCTTAGAAGACTTTGATCACCGCTTATTTATGCAAAGCATTTGAGACTGACTCACAAAGCGCAGGCGTGTTTGGTGAGATTATATATATATATATATATATATATATATATATATATATATATATATATATATATATATATATATATGTGTGTGTGTGTGTGTGTGTGTGTGTGTGCGCGCAATTGCATGGAAGAAGGGTACCGTCCTACATATGAGATGCATGCACATATATAGCTCATTACGAATATAGTGAATGTAGTTATCCTGTTAGTAAGATAGTGTGGTCGCGGTGCGTAGTAATCGGTGAGTGTGATGGGCAAAAATCTGCGAAATATGGACCATTAAATATTCTTCGCAAGCGCTAAATAATATGTAACTTACGAACTAAACCTTGTATGTGAAAATGTTTTTATTGATTCAGTCATGAGGCAGTGAAATTGTGAAAGAGTCCTCAACACGTTTCATCAATACTATGGTGGGTGAAAGCAGATGATTGTGGTTGGCAGATATCTCAATATAATGCGCGATGTGAGGCACTTAGTTCTCTTCGCTAAAGCTATATTCTCTAAGACTTTGGAAATTTATTAATGAAAATACTCGCTTATACTCGTTACATTGTACTACAACTGCTTTCATTTAGTTTCATTTTTTTATACAAATATCTAAAGCATTGAAGGTGACCTTCTCTATAATGAGCATTCATACATCCATGTTAGTATGATTTGACACTAATACCATCAGAGGTGATAATACGAGTCGCTCATGCCTGAGATTTTTCAGTATTGAAAGACCAGCAACAAACGTTTCCCTCCCACATTCTCTAATCTCACAGTGGCTACACTACTTACACATCGGCCCATGTGGTAAAGGGCCAGCCTGACTTATCTCACGGCAGAATTCACCAATGTCAATTAAAACTAAACGCACCTTAAAATATTAGAGTCTCTATAAGTATATTTTGTAATAACAGAGCAGGAACAGTACTCTCTTGAGAAGCTCGTAACAATTGCGGGCGAATTTTATTTCGGCTGATAGTTGCTAGATGTATCTTTATACACTCCTGGAAATGGAAAAAAGAACACATTGACACCGGTGTGTCAGACCCACCATACTTGCTCCGGACACTGCGAGAGGGCTGTACAAGCAATGATCACACGCACGGCACAGCGGACACACCAGGAACCGCGGTGTTGGCCGTCGAATGGCGCTAGCTGCGCAGCATTTGTGCACCGCCGCCGTCAGTGTCAGCCAGTTTGCCGTGGCATACGGAGCTCCATCGCAGTCTTTAACACTGGTAGCATGCCGCGACAGCGTGGACGTGAACCGTATGTGCAGTTGACGGACTTTGAGCGAGGGCGTATAGTGGGCATGCGGGAGGCCGGGTGGACGTACCGCCGAATTGCTCAACACGTGGGGCGTGAGGTCTCCACAGTACATCGATGTTGTCGCCAGAGGTCGGCGGAGGGTGCACGTGCCCGTCGACCTGGGACCGGACCGCAGCGACGCACGGATGCACGCCAAGACCGTAGGATCCTACGCAGTGCCGTAGGGGACCGCACCGCCACTTCCCAGCAAATTAGGGACACTGTTGCTCCTGGGGTATCGGCGAGGACCATTCGCAACCGTCTCCATGAAGCTGGGCTACGGTCCCGCACACCGTTAGGCCGTCTTCCGCTCACGCCCCAACATCGTGCAGCCCGCCTCCAGTGGTGTCGCGACAGGCGTGAATGGAGGAACGAATGGAGACGTGTCGTCTTCAGCGATGAGAGTCGCTTCTGCCTTGGTGCCAATGATGGTCGTATGCGTGTTTGGCGCCGTGCAGGTGAGCGCCACAATCAGGACTGCATACGACCGAGGCACACAGGGCCAACACCCGGCATCATGGTGTGGGGAGCGATCTCCTACACTGGCCGTACACCACTGATGATCGTCGAGGGGACACTGAATAGTGCACGGTACATCCAAACCGTCATCGAACCCATCGTTCTACCATTCCTAGACCGGCAAGGGAACTTGCTGTTCCAACAGGACAATGCACGTCCGCATGTATCCCGTGCCACCCAACGTGCTCTAGAAGGTGTAAGTCAACTACCCTGGCCAGCAAGATCTCCGGATCTGTCCCCCATTGAGCATGTTTGGGACTGGATGAAGCGTCGTCTCACGCGGTCTGCACGTCCAGCACGAACGCTGGTCCAGCTGAAGCGCCAGGTGGAAATGGCATGGCAAGCCGTTCCACAGGACTACATCCAGCATCTCTACGATAGTCTCCATGGGAGAATAGCAGCCTGCATTGCTGCGAAAGGAGGATATACACTGTACTAGTGCCGACATTGTGCATGCTCTGTTGCCTGTGTCTATGTGCCTGTGGTTCTGTCAGTGTGATCATGTGATGTATCTGACCCCAGGAATGTGTCAATAAAGTTTCCCCTTCCTGGGACAATGAATTCACGGTGTTCTTATTTCAATTTCCAGGAGTGTATATAAAAATTCAGCCTGAATATGTTTCTGCTCGCAGATCTCGAATAGTATCGTTCTATTGACTTGTAATTCTGAGACAACGTTGCATTCGAATACGCGTGTTTTATATAACTGTTTTTAAATACATACGCTACATAAATAAATGCTATGTAAATAAATATATATTGTGTAAAGGGGAAATTTTGTTACCAAAAGACTCAAAAAATTCTTGACTCATTTACATCAAATTTTTACACTATAATCTAATGAGTATTCAGACGCTCACAGGCCCGTATTATACTATATAAACATATATATATACGTAATGTGTAAAAGGGAAATATTGTTACTAAAATCCTCGAAAAGCTCTTAACCAGTTGACTTCAAATTTTTTCACTTGCTGCGGGGCGGGGTCGGTCGTCTGTGATGTTATACAGACAGTGAACTTTCAATGATAATGTTTCACCGTATTAAATACGAACTTGACACCCATTTCATGTGTTTCAATATAAATAAAAACAGAGTTAATCTAATTTTAAACGCTTTTCTGCAAGTAGACTGAATATCCCGAAAGCCCGTTAACGCTATCGTTCAGTCCACCTTCCTCGACAGGATTCTTGCCGATGTCCCTTCACTCTGTGGTAGCGGATACGTGCTAGGCAGTGTAAAGCAGCGTTGATGAAACCACCACCTAATACCTCTCACATAGAGGCCGCGTAACTCCAATTGAAGGTCAGTTCCTGAAAGTTCATGATTAATAAATCGTGCGGTTGGGATATTCAGTCTACTTGCAGAAAAGCGTTTAAAATTAGATGAACTCTTTATTTATATTGAAACACATGAAATGGCTATGAAGTCCGTATTTAACATGGTGAAACATTATCATTGAAAGTTCACTGTCTGTGTAACAACTATTTACTCGAAAAGCAGCCAGAATTTTAGCAAGTCCGACCCGACTAATTTTCACATTCTACCAGTGTGTTACACCCACAACTATTCGCGAGTTAAACATTCGGTCGCTTCAGTGGTCTTCTTCGTAAGAAGTGCTCGCCAAAATATTCCGCACAAGACGCGAAACACGACACGCACATTTGTTAATACGACCAGGAAGTTCGCACGCTCATATCACTCGAACTATTTAACTTAGAAACACCAAACTTTCACTAACATGTTCGTAGCTCCAGTCGCTTCAGCCACGATATGTTCGAATCGTAATTAGCTCATTATTTCCTCACCTTACACAGTATTTTTAAGGAGCCATCTAACATCGTGATATCCGTACGCCGGCTAGCAAGCAACTCTCTTGAGGTACTCTCTTCTCTGCACACTCATCTATTCACCCAGGAACAACTTAATTCTGGTTGGTTGTTGAACTAAACGCCCAATGAAAGAGTTCCTTCCTATATATATACCAAGATGGTATCCGTTCTTTCGGACATGTCCGAAAGAACAGGCGTTGACATATGTCAATGGGGACAGATGAAAATGTGTGCCCCGACTGGGACTCGAACCCGCGATCTCCTGCATACATGAAAGACGCTCTGTCCATCTGAGCCACCAAGGACACACAAAATAGTTCGACGGTAGGGATTTATCTCTGGCACGCCTCCCGCGAAACCCACGTTCTCATCTATTGTCCCGCACTATATTCGTAGTGCCCCCGCCCATTATACTCATTACTCTCGGCTCGTTGCCGATCCCCGTAAGAGTCCGGGCACCGTTTGTGCTTCCGAACAGAAGAAGAGGGTGGTCAAGTGGCCGGTGAGCCTTAACTATACAGGGCGGTCCACTGGTAGTGACCGGGCCAAATATCTCACGAAATACGAATCAAATGAAATAACTACAAAGAACGAAACTTCTCTAGCTTGAAGGGGGAAACCAGATGGCGCTATGGTTGGCCCTCTAGATGGCGCTGCCATGGGGCAAACGGCAAACGGATATCAAATGCGTTTTTTTTTTTATTTTTTTTTTTAAATAGGAGCCCCCATTGTTATTACATATGCGTGTAGTACGTAAAGAAATATGAATGTTTTAGTTGGACCACTATTTTCGCTTTGTGATAGATGGTGCTGTAATAGTCACAAACGTGTAAGTACGTGTTATCACGTAACATTCCGCCAGTGCAGGCGGATATTTGCTTCATGATACATTACCCGTGTTAAAATGGTCATCTAGAGGGTTGGATCCCCTCCTTCGAAAGCGTCAGATTGCAAAGCCTGGGCTACTCTCAGGGTGGAATCTCCGTCTTCGAAGATTGTGTGTGTGTCTGTCTGTCTGTCTGCCCGCTGCTGTCGCTGTTCGTTCGTTCGTCCGTCCGTCCGTCCGTCCGTCCGTCCGCCTGCTGGCTGTCCATCGCCGTCGTCGCAACCGCTGCCGCTGCCGCCGCCGCCGCCGCCGCCGCCGCCTGCTGTTCGTCCGTCTGTTCGTCCGTCTGTTCGCCGCCGACGCCGACGCCGACGCCGACGCCGACGCCGCCTGCTGTTCGCCGCTGCCCATCGCCGACGCCGACGCCGCCTGCTGCACGTCCGTCTGTCCGTCGCCGTTCGTCTGCAATGAGTACTCCCACCTCCACCGTCATCTACACCTCCCCCTCCCCCTCTCCCACAGTCACTTCCTGGAGTGCCGCCTCTGGCCTCCCTCCTTCCACCTCCCCTTCCCTTCCTCCACTTACCCACCCCCCTATCTCCTCCCCTGCTGTATACCCACACCTCTACACCCTTCCTCCAGCCTCCACACCCTCAACAGCTCCCACTACTACCCCCGCCCTCACGTACGCCTCTGTTGCCGCCTCTTCTGCCGCCCCTCAGGTGGTTGGCTTCCCCTCTCTCACCGACCCCGTCGCGTCGTCTTCTGCATCTCCCGCACGCATCACGTTGCGCCGAGCCACCATCGCCACCACTGAACCAGCTGCTTCTCCCGGTGCCTCCACTACGCCACAGGGATCTGCCACCCGCCACCTCCCTCTCCTCCCCGTCCCTCTCCCCTCCTCCCAGCCTCCAGTCTCCAAAAAACCCCAAAAGCGCGTCCTTACCGACTCTGCTCCCGCCACTTCCCACAAAAAATCAACGCCACCTCCCCCTGCCCCTGCCGTCACCATGGACACCACCCCTCCTCCTGCCACCCGTACCTTGGCCCCCACCCTCCACACCTTTGTCCTGTCAACTCCCGATCCTAAGTTCCTCGACGCTCGTACCCTCACCAAGGAAATACGAAAGTACTTACCTGGTGCTCCCATCTCCCAACTCATTCCCCGCAGGGACTCAGTCCTTATCAAGTCCCCGTCCCCATCATTTCACACAGACCTCCTGCGAAAACTCCCACGAGTTATGTTTGGCCCCCACGCCTCTCTGACGCCCTTCCTTTCCGCTTCCACTCCTCGTCAGCCCCAGCCTCCCCGTCGCCCCCCCACCTACACCGCTGTGATCACCAAGCTCAGCCCGGTGATCACAGAGGATGAAGTGTTGGTAGAACTGAACTCCCACCCGGACTTGGAAATCCGCTCTGCCCGCCGTATCCACAATGCCTCTGGTCCCACCTACCTCATGCGGGTATTCTCAGAGTCCGCCCCGTCCATAGACCATCTCCTCACCCAGGGTGCCCTGATATACCACCGTCGCCACCCTGTTGAATCCTCCAAATCCCCTCCCCAATCCTACCGTTGCCAACGGTGCCTGATGTACAATGACCACCTCACTCCCAACTGCAAAAACCCCCCCACCTGTCCCCATTGCAAGGCCTCCCACTTTCTCAAGAACTGCCCCAACCTCGCTGCTCCTCCTTCCTGTAATACCTGCAATGGCCCCCATCCCACATACTCCCACAAGTGTAAAGCTAAACCCCCTCCAGCCACCCCTGAACTTACAGTCCCAGTTCGTCCCATCGATCCTCCTGTCCATCCTAACAATTCCCTCCGTCCACCCCCCACGGCCGAGGACATCATCCGGTTCATTACCGTTGTACTCCAAAACATTCACCCTTTTCAGCGCCTGCACACCTTCCAACAAATATCCCTTGCTGCTCGCTCTGTTTTCCACCTGAACACCTTCGCCACTTACTCCCACAACCAAGCCCACTTCACCTTCACCCGCCTCGACACCCTAGTTTAAGTCTCTTCCCTTCCCTCTCTTCCCCCCTCCTTCCCGTCGTGGCGCGGCACGAGTCTCGCATCCTCTTCCAGAACATTCGCTCCTTCCACTCCAACAAATACCTCCTCATGCACACCCTCTCCCACCACCAGGTCGACACCTTCCTCTTGAACGAAACCTTTCTCCAGCCCCACCATTCTATCCGCACCTCCCCCTATATCCTCCACCGCACTGATGCTCCTGGTCCTTGTGCGCAGGTTGGAGTCGCGATTGGTCACCTTAAGCATATCCCCGTCCGGCCACAACCTCTCCTCAATGACCCCACTGAACACCTTATCCTTGGCGTCTTCTTCCCCTCCCTCACCATTACCTGTGCCACCATCTATGTCCACTCCACTGCTCCTCTTCCTTATGACTTCATCTCACACATTGACCACACCTTCTCCACCTATGTGATTGCCGCCGACCTCAACATCCATAGCCGCACTCCTGCTGCCCTTCGGCGGTGGCATCAGTTCCTCTCCACAATCCAGGGTGACCTTGTTCCCATTCCCCAGCACACCCGACCCGAAAGTAACACCACCCCCGATGTTGTCATTGCCTCCGCCAACCTCCTTGGGCGTATCACTGTCGCCGTCCTTCACCCCACAGGTAGCGATCACCTCCCTGTCCTTCTCACCATAACGTCTGCAAACCGCCCCCCTCCGGCTCCGCAACCTGCACCCCCTCCCAAGGTCGTCCATGACTATCGCCGTGCCAACTGGGATGCCTACCGGGACTCCATCTCCACCCAGGTCGAAAGCCACCCTCTTACCTATCGCCATCCTGACGACATCATCCGCGCCTCGTCCTTCCTTCAGACGGTAATTACTGACGCCGTGGAGGCCCATGTTCCTACTAAAACCATCCACCCACACCGTCCCACTCTCCCTCCGCGGGCTGTCCTCCTCCTCCGTGAATCCCGCCGCCTCTATCGCTCCTTCCTCCGCACTCGTGACAGGGATACACTCCAACGCCACCGGCAACTACAGCGACACATACGGAACCTTATTACAGCAACGAAACGCCGGGACTGGCGCCAGACCTGCACACGACTCAATGTCACCCTCCCTATCAACTCCTCCAAGTACTGGTCTGCCTTCCATCGTCTTACTGGTTCCATTTCCACTCCCCACTACCCCCTTCTCCATAACGATCGCCCCCTTCCAGACAACCTCAGTAAGGCCAACCACCTCGCTTCCCACCTTTCTGAGGTCTTCTCCATCCCTGATGATCCCCACTTTGATTATTCTCTTTTCCCCACCGTCATGGAACATGCTGATACCTCAGTCGCTCCACTTGCTCCTAGTCTCCAGTACTTGGGGCAGTTGCCCCCCTCCGACGTCAACACTCCCATCACAGCACAAGACATTAAACTTCTCCTCCAGGCCAAACGCAACACGGCCCCTGGTCACGACTGTGTCACCTCCCGTCACCTTCGAGAAAGCCCCTATTCCTTCCTAACTGTCCTCGCCCATCTCTATAATGTCATCCTCTCTACTGGCTTCTACCCTGACCTGTGGAAGACCTCCCGCGTCCTCCTCTTCCTCAAACCCAACAAACCCCCTTCTGCCGCCTCTTCATATCGTCCCATCTGCCTCACCTCCGTCTTGAGTAAGGTCCTTGAATCCATCCTCTCCCACAGTATCCATCGGCACCTTGCTCAACACCACCTCCTCCCCCTTACCCAGTGTGGCTTCTGACCCTCCTTCTCTGCTGACGACCAACTCCTCAACCTTGTTCTGTCCCTCCAGCTCAACTCCCGTCGCTCCGCCATTTTTGTTTCCCTTGACCTCCAAAATGCCTATGACCGTGTATGGCATCCCGGTCTCCTCTTTAAACTCCAAACCTACGCCCTGCCTATCAATTTTGTCCGTCTGGTCGCTTCCTTCCTCTCGCACCGTCCTTCCTATGTCACCCTCCACAACACCAACTCCCGTATCTTTTATCCCACGGCTGGCGTCCCCCAGGGTTCTGTCCTCTCCCCTCTCCTTTATCTCTTGTATACAGCTGATATGCCCAAGCCACCCCCACCAGTTCACCTTCTCCAATATGCTGATGACACCGCCTTCCTGGCTCTCTATCCTACCCTTCAACGGTCTCAACGTACCCTCCAAACCCACCTTAACCAGTTCACCACTTGGTGTAACCAGTGGCTCCTCCGTCTCAACCCCTCCAAAACCCAGGCAATCATCATAGGCCGTACCACTCGCTCCTTTCGCCTCCAAGATTTCTACCTCACCCTTTATGGTCGTCCTATCCAACTCACCCCCACCCTGAAATACCTTGGCCTCACCCTTGACCGACACCTCACCTGGACCCCTCATCTCCTGACCATCCAGCAGAAAGCCCATTCCCGCCTCCGCCTGCTGAAACTCCTGTCCGGCCGGACATGGGGATTGCATCCTTCTACCATCCTCCACACCTACAAATCCCTCATCCGTCCTATCCTCTGTTATGCCAGCGTCGCCTGGATGTCCGCCCCCACCCGCTTTTACAAGGCTCTCCAAATCCTTGAACGCCATGCGCTCCGCCTTGCCTTCCGTATCCGCCTTCCTTCCCCCACACGGCTCCTGTATGAACTGATCCCCTTCCCCCACCTCCTCTTGTTCCTCCAACATCTCCGCATCCTTTACATTGTTCGCAGGGTTGATCCCCCGCACCCTCTGGTTTCCTCCTTCCTCTCCACCCCCCGCCCGTTGCCGCGCCTCTATCGCTGTATCCCTCCCTCTCTCCACCTCCACACCCTCCATCTCCTTCATCAGGGCAATTTCCAACGCCTCCCCCTCCTGGATGACGAACTTCGCCGTGACATATACCCTTCCTTCCAACTATTACCCGGTCTTGTTCCCCCCCCCCCCCCAGGGCCCCCTTCTCCTCTTTCCTCCTTCTCCCAGAGCGGATTTTCCTCCATCCTCCCCTCCCCTGAGACCCTGCACCCCTTACTTGCCTCTCTCCTTCCCACATCCCTCCCTACCTGGCCCTCTTCCGAGCGCCCCCCATTCCCCTCCCCCATCTCTTCCCCACCCTCCCTTCTTCAGATCTCCCTCATCTCCTTGAACCTGGAAGATCCTCTGTATTGATCATCATCAGTGTGCCATGTCAGTGTTGTGTTTCGTGCTGTTTCTCGAGTGCGTCAAGAGGTGTGGTTTTAATTGTGTACTGCCTTGAGGTTCGCCGTCAGTGTTACGTTGTGTGCTATGCCATCCGTCAACACCTTTATGCTCCAGTCATACTGTGCCTTGTGTTCTTTTAATCGTCGTAGTGTGTGACTTTTTGTGTGTGCTACTTTTAAACAGTTTTTTATCTCCATTTTACGGTCACCCCGTTTTTTTGTATATTGCCTTCCATGATGTTCTCCCTTTTTTATATCTATGTTCGCCTTCTTCTCTCCTTTGCTGTTTTTAAATGTCTTCTATTGTTTTGTTCTATGTCTTTCGGCTGAAGAGCAGCGCATATGCTGCTGCCAGCCCGCCCCGATGGGGAATTGAAATACAATAAAGAAAAAAAAAAAGTTAAAATGGACCGTTTACCAATTACGGAAAAGGTCGCTATCGTGTTGATGTACGGCTATTGAAAGGGCGTGTGCTATTTATGCTGCTCGGTATCCTGGACAACATCATCCAAGTGTCCCGACCGTTCGCCGGATAGTTAAATTATTTAAAAAAACAGGAAGTGTCCAGACACATGTGAAACGTCAACCACGACTTGAAACAAATGATGATGCCCAAGTGGGTGTTTTAGCTGCTGTCACGGCTAATCCACACAACAGTAGCAGAAAAATTGCGCGAGAATCGGGAATCTCAAAAATGTCGGTGTTGAGAATGCTACATGAACATCGATTGCACCCGTACCATATTTCTATGCACCACGAATTGCATGCCGACGACTTTGAACGTCGTGCACAGTTCTGCCACTGGGAAGAAGACAAATTACAGGACGATGATAGATTTTTTGCACGCGTTCTATTTAGTGGCAAAGCGTCATTCACCAATAGTGGTAACGTAAACCAGCATAAAATGCACTATTGGGCAACGGAAAATACACGAAGGCTGCGACAAGTGGAACAACAGTGACCTTGACGGGTTAATGTATGGTGCGGCATTATGGGAGGAAGCATAATGAGTCCCTATTGTATCGATGGCAATCTGAATGGTGCAATGTATGCTGATTTCCTACGTAATTTTCTACCGATGTTACTACAATTTGTTTCACTGCATGACAGAATGGCTATGTACTTCCAACATGATGGATGTCCGGCACACAGCTCGTGTGCGGTTGAAGCGATATTGAATTGCATGTTTCATGACAGGTGGATTGGTCGTCGAAGCACCAAACCATGGCCCGCACATTCACTGGATCTGACGTCCCCGGATTTGTTTCTGTGGGGAAAGTTGAAGAATATTTGCTATCGTGATCCACCGACAACGCCTGACAACATGCGTCAGCTATTGTCATTGCATGTGGGAACATTACGGAAGGCGAACTACTCGCTGCTGAGAGGTACGTCGTTACACGTATTGCCAAATGCATTGAGGTTGACGGACATCATTTTGAGCATTTATTGCATTAATGTGGTATTTACAGGTAATCACGCTGTAACAGCATGCGTTCTCAGAAATGATTAGTTCACAAAGGCACATGTATCACATTGGAACGACCGAAATAAAATGTTCAAATGTACCTACGTTCTGTATTTTAATTTAAAAATCCTACCTGTTACCAACGGTTCATCCAAAATTGTAAGCCATATGTTTGTGACTATTACAGCGTCATCTATCACAAAGCGGAAAAAGTGATCCGACTAAAACATTCATATTTCTTTATGTACTACACGAATATGTAATAAAAAATGGGGGTTCCTATTTTAAAAAATCCAGTTGATATCCGTTTGACCTATAGCAGCGCCATCTAGCGGACCAACTATAGCGCCATCTGGATTCCCCCTTCAAGCTAGACAAGTTCCTTTCTTTGTAGTTTTTTTCATTTGACGCTTATTTCGTGAGATATTTGGCCTGGTCACGACCAATGGACTACAGATAACCATCGGTGACCATGCAGCTCGTTTGAATGAAATTATAATGAAATGAAGACCCTTCGCTGCTTACAGACGTTGACATACGTCAACGGGGACAGATGAAAATGTGAGCTCCGACCGGAATTCGAACGCGGGATGTCCTGCTTACATGGCAGACGCTCTATCCATGTTAGCCACCAAGGACACAGAGGATTGTACGACTGCAGGGGTTTATCTCTGGCACGCCTCCCGCGAAACATACATTCTCAACGTATTGTGCCGCACTACATTCGCAATGCTCCGTCCAGTATACTCATTACTCGTATCGCGTTTCCGATTCCCGTAAGAATTGGGGCACTGTTTGTGCATCCGCACAGAAGAAGAAGATGATTAAGTGGCCGGTGAGCCTTAACTGTATATATACTAAGATGGCATCTGTTCTTTCGGGCATGCCTCGGTCCTCGGTGGCTCAAATGGATAGAGCGTCTGCCATGTAAGCAGAAGACCCCGGGTTCAAGTCTCGATCGGGGCTCACATTTTCATCTGCCCCTGTTGACGTATGTCAACGCCTGTAAGCCGCTAAGAATTTTCATTTCATTGCAATTACGTTCCTTCCTGACCATTCTCGCGGTAAATGTTGCCTTATCCAATCACTAATTTGATAGTAATTAATGTCAGCAAAACTTCAATTTCTTGCATTATGTTTAATCAAAATAAGCAAAGTGCGACATATTCTTCAACTTGATAAATAAGCTTATTCCGCCTCTAACTTCAGTTCTGGCTGCTTTTATACAAAAGCATGCTCACACCGACATACGTCACCTGAATTGTCATTGCGACCTAACTTTCCAACTGTTCGTTTGTACAAGGTTTTACATAAAATGAAATATTAAATTTTAACGTATGCCCCACTTACACTCTCTCATTCATTATCATGCTCTCACACAACAAAATATAATCAGATAATAATTTTTACCTATTTTTTTACGTAATGTAAAGTGACGAAAGTTTTAAAAAGAAAATTTTAATTAATTGAGTTTATGCACTAACAACTTTGTAATGGGTTCAAATGATACTCTAATGAAAGTCAATCTTTTATCGTTCCTATCATGGTATTAAAAGAACCAAGCGTAGGTTTTAGGACACTTAGATTATCCTCTTTATCTCCGAAACTATAATAAATAAAAGTCTGAAATTTTGACAGCATTCTTCCATTAATACCAAAAGGCTGTGTACTAAATTTTAACAAAATCGGACAACTAATATGGATTATTTACATTCGTAGACGGGTACGAATCTTCGTATCGACTGAATGTTACGCTATGCAGTTCTCACGGCAGGCAGCGTCAGTTGTGCTGCTAGCAGCGGAAAAAAAAAAAAAAAAAAAAAAAAAAAAAGCTATCCTGCAGCCACCGTACTAGACGGCTGCGTGCCTTACTGCAACGAACGTTATCTCGTAATAGCTTGCTGCGTTACACAATCCCTTCTAAACCAAAATTACTTTTAAGTGCATTTAAGATTCATATAACGGACTACGTTATTACTGAATTCTTTAACTGAACCGACAAATTTAACTATGGGATTTTTAATGAAAATTGTCCATACTTACAAATTTTTGAAATGAACTTAATATGAAAAATACATTACAGTTTTTACGATGTTATATTAAATTTCAAAGGCTTGGACTTGATAGTGAATAATAAAAATGATTTATATTAGCAAATATTTAAGTTTTCCTCGAACTTAAATTTTATTTTAAATAATTACTTTACAGATTTCTGTATTGTTTTGAAATGAAATAAACCACTTAATGCTCTTTACAGTCGCTATGTTATCGTTCATGAAACCTAATATACAGGGTGTCCGAAAAGTCTTTCCCTGATTTCATAAATTGGTAACTCAGGCTAGAAGTAAGATACAAATATGAAACTTGTGTTGAATTGTTTACAACTATCAAAGTTTTTTTTCTGTTTTAGGTTCGCAGTACGTAAGTAGTGGATGAGGTGCAGTTCCCAAGAAGCCATGTTAACCAATCAAGAGAAGGTACAGTCTCTCCTGTGGTACCATGAGGCACGATCACCAACCACAGTGCAGAGACACGTCCTGACAACATTTGGAAGAAATCCACCTGATGTCAAGAGCATTAAAGCCTGGTATGAGAAGTTCAAGAACACAGGATCGGTTGCTGATCTTCCGAGGTCTGGTCGACGAAGAACCTCAGCAGACAAGGTGGAAGCTGTAAGGCAGTCTTTTCTGCGAAGTCTGAAGAAATCGGTGCGCAGGGCCTCACGTGAACTACAGATGCCAAAAAGCTCTCTCCATGACATTTTACACAAACGTTTATTGTTTCGTGCATACAAAGTGCAAATCGTTCAGGCCTTGTTGCCCAATGACAGTACACGTTGATATGACTTTGCTGTCGAAATGCTATCACGTATTGAGGACGATGATGGTTATCTCAGACGAATTGCCTTTTCCGACGAAGCGACTTTTTTTGTCAGTGGAGTAGTGAATCGCCCTGATGTGCGCATTTGGGGTTCACAATCCCCTGGCGAGGTCATGGAGTGCACCAGAGGCAGTCCAAAGGTGAATGTTTGGTGCACGCTATTGCACGATAGAATTATCGGGCCATTTTTCTTCGCTGAGGCTACCATCACATCTGCAGTGTATCTGGATATGTTGCAACTGTATGCTGTTCCTCAGCTGCTTCAGTATCACCCCGATGTCTTGTTTCAGCAAGACGGTGCACCGCCTCATTGGGGTTTGGACTTCCGTGCCTATCTCGATATGACCTTTCCTGGGCGATGGATTGGTCATGATGGGCCAACGGTTTGGCCTCCACGCTCTCCCGACATAAGCCCATTAGACTTCTTTTTATGGGATTATGTCAAGGATGAGGTCTACCGAACACGTATACCAGATCTTGAAACCCTGCAGCAACGAATAACCACAGCCGTTGAATCCCTCCAGTGATGTTGTCTAGATATGCTACGTTCTAACAAGGGTGCTCATGTGGAAGTTTACTGACGTGTGAAAAAACTTTGATAGTTTGTAAACAATTAGACACCAGTTTCATATTTGTATCTTACTTCTAGCCTGAGTTATCAATTTATGTAATCAGGGAAAGACTTTTCGGACACGCTGTATTATTATAAAAAATATTCGACTTAATTAGTGCTATTCCACAAAATTTTCTAGCAAGACAACACTAGCTTTAATCATAGCTGGGGGTAAAATGTTTTTTTCGTTACATTGTTAGAATGAAATTTTCTTCTCTTGTTCTTAACCTTCTCGCTTTTTACATACTTTAGTAAGAAAACACTTACTTTCTGTAGCAGCGCTGTGGTAGAAGCTTTCTGCAGCAGCACTGGGGTAGAACATTTTTTCTTTCTCACACTTACACTTCGGTTGCTTTAAAGGCACTTCACTGTGATACAGCGTCCAGTCATCTGTCCTAGACCTGGTTTCTTATAGTCCTGTATCAGCTTTTTTAAAATTTCGTACATACAAAATACAGCACGTCTAAGCCACTATTTCAAATTTCTGCATCCTAGCTTTACACATAGACACATAATCCGTATTTTTGTTCTCAAATCTAAAGAGGAAACATTGCGAGGAACCTTCCAGAATGTTAACATACTCAAAATTTACAGCTTATTTTCACAAAACTCTTTTCCAAAAAACTCAACATTCATTGAAATTCAACATCTTTCATCAAATAGTCTTATAAAGTAATAATTATTTTCAGTAAAGAGTGAATTAAACATTATTCAAAATAACAACAGTACCCAAATTGGCACTATTGTTTTACTCTTTTTCAAAAAATCATTACATGCATTTTATAGTGGGAGAATTCCTAAGCAAGTTCCTGCTGAAAGCAATACTTATTGCTATGTAGGCAAGCCAAAAAAACTTTTATTTCAAAAATTTACAAATATTTTCTTTAACTTTTCTTTTCAGAAAAAATATTTACCTTACATTTACTATTAAGCATCTCATTACTTTCCATAAAACAAGCTATTGTACACAAAGAATACAGAATTACTGGAAGTGTTTAAAATATTTACGCCAACTTATGTGGCTCTCAAATAAATATCAGATACATAATCTATTTACTTACTTCTACTAGGCACTTTCCTTATGCCTCTTACCACAAACATTTTCCAACATCATTTCTATATGCCAGAAATTGCCTTAGAAATCACATTACATTATTTTTTAGTATACCTTTTTACATCACTTTCACTCCACATTCATTCGTGTAAGTTTTTAGTAATCATTTACCTCCAAAAATATCTTTCTTTTACCAGTTCTCTTATTTTCTGATGGAATTTACTCTCTATGCACATTTTATATAAATTATTTACTACGATAGGGAAGAAGGAAAGAAAATAGCAAAAAAGTTCCTAATGTTGAAGAGTTCGGTTGACAATACAAAACGAAAAGGGAATTATATTGACAACAACTCGGGATGCCTGACGTTTGTCATACACCTGACGACGCTAAGAATCCACGCTCCCTGAGGCCTAACAACTGCTACTGCCTCCATCATCCAACTGTATGTACTTCTTCAAATCAATGAGATTTGGGAGTCTCAGAAGTTTGTGCGACTTGGCATATTCTAATTTACATGCATTGGCATGAAGCTTGGCCACAATTGTAACGGATCCCACATACTCATCTGCAAACTTTTTGGTTTCTGCAGTAATCTTTTTAGGGCTCTCCTTGGTTTTCACCAGCACTAAATTGCCTACTTGAAAACTTGTAGAACACACTCTTCTATCATGTCTACTTTTCCTTTCCAGAGCCTTTTTTCTAATATCTGTCCATGATATCCTCTTTTTCTTCTCCATGGACATTTCAGTAAGATTGGAAGATTCAACTAAGTCAAATAACAAGTTACTTGGTCTCATTGCACACATTAACTCTACAGGTGGAAAACCATTTGCCTCATTTGGCCCGAGAGCTCACCAGTACAAGGCAGCTTATTCTCTACCTCCATAATAATCGGTCCCATCTCAATTTTACAGCTCAAATATGACAAAGTTGTGACCCATTTTAGCACAACCCTCTTAATGGTATCTTTCTTCAGATTATATTTTTCATGTGACAAGAATTTGTTCAAAACTTCCATCTGCTTTTGTTTGCCCCAATATTCCTTAGATATGAATGTTTAAAATCCTCTAACTTGTCATATTTATCTACTGCCCAATTTCCCCACACTCTAGCCTCACCCATCAAATTCGACGCTATGAAGCCAATATTCTGCTTATCAGTCCATGATTTGGGTAAAAAGTCCTCAAAATCACCCCAAAATTCATTAAGATGTACATTTTTACTTGGATCAAATCGCAAAAACAGCCGATTTGTCACAAATGCAAATTCTGAGGATTTTACCACACCATTAGATAGTACATAGCCACTACTGTTAGTAACACTTTCTTCTACTCTTTTTAGTCTACCATCATGGTTATGCAGTTATTCACCTACTGCTGTGCTAAATTGAGCTATGTTAGTTTCCAGGTTATTAAATTTAGCAACCACTTGCACACCAAATTTCTCACACACATCCGTTGTAAGTAGGCTGTTTAGGTTTTATATGGGCAACGTTACGTAGCGCTCTATATGAAAATCACTGACTGTGCTGCTTGAAGGCTGTGGTTAGTTTGCATTGTTGTCTGCCATTGTAGCGTTGTGCAGTTGGCTGTTAACAGCGCATTGCGTTGCGCAGGTGGAGGTGAGCCGCCAGCAGTGGTGGATGTGGGGAGAGAAATGGCGGAGTTTTGAAATTTGTAAGACTGGATGTCATGAACTGCTATGTATATTATGATTTTTCAATACTATTAAGGTAAATACATTGTTTGTTCTCTATTAAAATATTTCATTTGCTAACTATGCCTATCAGTAGTTAGTGCCTTCTGTAGTTTGAATCTTTTATTTAGCTGGCAGTAGTGGCGCTCGCTGTATTGCAGTAGTTCGAGTAACGAAGATTTTTGTGAGGTAAGTGATTTGTGAAACGCATAGGTTAATTTAGTCAGGGCCATTCTCTTGTAGGGATTACTGAAAGTCAGATTACGTTGCGCTAAAAAAATATTGTGTGTCAGTTTAAGCACAGTCATGTATAATTGTTCTAAGGGGACGTTTCACCGTTCCTTCCACCATGATTTGATTTCCCATTGTAGTGTGACTATCTTCTCATCGTTTTTCCACATTATTTACTTGTTCCTGGATTTTATTTAAATCTGCATTTATTTGTTCCCTTAACTGTTTGCTGTCATCACCAACTTGATCTGAGATGTCAATTCACTTTTTACTCTTACAACAGCATTATGACATGCTTGTTTTACTTTACTAATTTCACTTTTTACACTGTCACTAAACAAATTCATAACGTTTTTCCATGATTCTCTTAATTTAGAAATTTTGTTTTCCATTCTGGATTCCATTTCTACTGACACGTTAGTAAACCCTTGATTAATTTCAGAACCAATTCATGAAATTCAGTAAGCAACCGATTTATTTCAATGGGCAACCCATTTTTATCAGAACTTAAAGAATTCTTTATATTGAGAACCTATTTCCTTCATTTTAGTGTTGATATCACAGCTTAATGAAGTTTTAACTTTGCAATCCAGTCCATTTATTTTGATATTCATATCCCCCATATGTTTCAAAAATTTGCTAACACTATATTTCTGCTCACAAGCAATTGACAATGGTTCCTATTTTATATCTGTAACAGTAACAGATGTAAACTTAACATTAACCTTAGATTATGCTTCACTTTTTTTTCCGGAGAATTGGAATAGGTGTGAAATTTTCAACCTCGGATTCCCTTTTTAGCTTTCGAACACGAAACGGTGTAAACCTGACATCGGTTTCCACCGTGTTATATTCATTATCCGTCCCTCAATTAGCATGCGTTGAATCTGGCAAGCTTCTATCATTTGCTTGTGATGCATCAAAACTAAATCACCAGCCACTGCTTCATCTGAATGTATTACTTTCTCCAAATCTACCCCCACATTCTCGTCTATTATAGCAGGGTTATTATTTTGTGCCATGTTCACAGGTTTCTTTCCACAGAACCAACACCAAACGAAGTAGAATATAACTTAGCCTTTCTCGATCGTCGTCATCACGGCGAGATGTTACAGAGGATCCGTTCGCCAAGCTCTGCTCCTGCAGATCTAGTTCCTGGGTCCACACTCCATCCACTGCTGCCAACTGCCGTAGATACCCGGCTGCTGTTGCTCGTTGTCGCGCGATGTTCAGTTGTTGCCGACGTCGTCAGCCGCATTGTCCACCGGTTGTTCCAGCCGCTAAATCTTCCACTTCGCTATTGCTGTCCTTTCTGAATCATCTTTCTCTTGATCACATGGTTCGTCTGTCTTTCTATCAAAGTTTATTTGTACACGTGTGGGTCTTTCTTTTATCGGGTTAGCTACACTGCTGCTTGTAAAGTTCGCACTCACTTGAACTTCACGTTTCCCAGACGCTAAATGCACCAACTGCTTGGTGGGGGGGGAGGGGGGGGGGGGAGGAAGTCGGCCGTCTGTGCTGTTGTTATCGCTATCGTTCAGTCCACCTACCTGGACAGGATTCTTGCCGATGTCCATTCACTCTGTGGTAGCGGATACGTGCTAGGCAGTGTAAAGCAGCGTTAATGAAACCACTCCCTAATACCTAACACACGGATGCCGCGTAAATCTAGTTGAAAGTCATTTCCTGAAAGTTCATGATTTTAAAAAATCGGGCGTTCGGGATATTTAGTTTACTTGCAGGAAAGCATTTAAAATTAGACTAACTGTGTTTTTTATTTATATTGAAACACGTGAAACGGCTATCAAGTCCGCGTTTAATGTGGTGAAAGATTATTATTGATAGTTCTCCGTCTGTATAACAAAACTATTCACTCGAAAAGCAGCCAGAATTTTAGCAAGTCCGACCCGACTAATTTTCACGTTCTACCAGTGTGTTAGACCCGCAACTATTCGCGAGTTTAACATTCGGTCGCTTCAGTAGTCTGCTTCGTAAGAAGTGCTCGCCAAAATATTCCGTACAGACCCCGTAACACGTCACTTAGAGTTGTTACTACCACCACAAAGTTCACACGCTCATATCTTTCGAACTATTTAACTTAGAAAGAACAAATTTTTCATTAAATGTTCGTAACTTCAGTTGTTTCAATCACGATATGTTCGAATCGTAATTAGCTCACTGTTTCCTCATCTTACAGAGGAGTTTTAAGGAGCAATGTTACATCGTGTTATCCGTAGGCTGGCAGGCAAGCGACTCTCTAGAGGTACTCCCCTCTCTGCACACTCCACTATTCGCGCAGGAACAGCTTAATGCTGATTGGTTGTTGAACTAAACGACCAATCATGCCTTATACAATCACAAATTTGATAGTAATTAATGTCAGCAAAACTTCAATTTCTTGTATTATGTTTAATCAAAATAAACAAAGTGCGAAATATCCGTCAGATTGATAAATAAACTTGTTCTGCCTCTAACTTCCATTCTGGCAGCTTTCATACAAAAGCATGCTCACACCGACATACACCACCTGAATTGTGATTGCAACCTAACTTTCCCACTGTTCGTTTGTACAAGGTTTTGCGTAAAATGAAATATTAAATTTTAACGTATGCCCCACTTATACTCTCTGAATCATTCTCATGCACTCACACAACAAAATATAATCATATAATTATTTGACCAATTTTTTTTACGTAATGCAAGGTGACTTAAGTTTTAAAAAGAAAATTCTAATTAATTGATTCTTATGCACTAACAACTTTGTAATGGGTTAAAATGATAATGAAAATTGGTCTGCTATTGTTCCAAAAAAAAAATCAAGCGTAGGTTTTAGGAATTTTAGATCATCCTATTTATCTCCGAAACTATAATAAATAAAAGTCTGAAATTTTGACAGCATCCTTCCATTAATAACAAAAGGCTGTGTAACGAATTTTAACAAAATCGTATAATAACTAATATGCATTATTTACATTCGCATACGGTATGAATCTTCGTATCGACTGAATGTTACGCTATGCAGTTCTCACGGCAGGTACCGTCAGCGAAAAAAAAAAAGACATAGCCATATTACAGCCACCTTACTAGACGGCTGCGTGCGTTACTGCAACGAATGTTATCTCGTACGCTGCGTTATACACGACAGTATAATAACGTAATAATTTTGTAATCTGCGTGCAGCTTTGAAACGTTGTTAGCAAAAATCTCAAAAAGATTTTTTTCTAATAGAGTGTCGATTAAAATTATATGTACAATGGCCAAGAATTTTTCGAGATCTTTGCTAAAAGTGTTTCAAAGTTTAAGTCTGTCGAAGTGTTTAATAGTGTCTCTTTAAAAAGTTCTTGACCATTGTGCCTCAAACGACACTCTATTGAACATTGTGACAGACTTTAACTCTGAAATGCAGTTAGCAAAAATCTCGGAAACTTCTCGATCGTGGTACATATAAATATAAACTATACTCTATTAAACATTCCCATGTATTGTTAAAGAGACTGCGAGAAAGAAAATGCTTTGCTTTAAAAATGTGTGGTTTTGTTTCCTTTGTCAGTTTTAACTACAATAGTGTAGCATTTAAACTATTAAACAAATTGTTTCTCCCATATATGTTCTTTCTCAATATATATAAGCATAAACTGTATACAGAACAATGTGCTGTTCTCTTGTTTTGTATTTCACAGAAGATAGGAAACTTTTATTTCTGGCTTATCGGCTTACAATTGGAATGCTACTATACAATCTGAATTTGCAGTAACATTACACGATGCTAAAGATCTGAGTTTAGGTTGGAGAGGAGATGAATAAAGATGTGGGACGAAATGGACGTGGAGAGTGCACAGGAGGAGACGGACAGAGGGAGGGGCAGAAGAACATCGGGAAAGAGGGGGCTGAGAAGAAGATGGACAGAGAGTGAGGGGAGGAGGTGATGCACTGATGGGCAGAGAGAAGGGGAAGGAAGAGGAAACGAATAAAGAGATGGGGAGAAGGAGATTGAGAGGGACAGTCGGGAAGTAGAATAGGACGTGGCCGATGCGCAGACACGAGTTTCCTTCCGCAGCACTGGGCGAGTCCATTCCGTCGTTCATTAGGGGAGGCCGCCTCATTCTACTTCCGCCTGTCGGCTAGTGAACGTCGAGTGAGCGCAGCGGTATACACGGCATGGAATCACAGTCTGCAATCACTATAGAACAGAAAGAGTTCTGCATAGCCAGGCAAGAGAGATTATTTTCAATGTAATTACATTTATGTCAGACGAGGCAAAAGAGGGGGGACAAATCCCAGTAAAAAGTGTTCTACAAAGAGTGCAGGCTGCTACTGGTGTGCCACTTCGAACAATACGGAGAATAAAGAAAGAGGGAAAAAAAGTAATTGCCGGCAGTTTCGAGGGTTTCTCTACTCCCGGAAAAAAGAGGAATTATGAGAAAAAGATTTTACATTTAGATGATTTTGATGAACAAATTGTGCGGAGACTGATACATGATTTCCACATGACAAACAAACAGCGTCCCACAATAAAGGCACTTTATCCCGTAGTAAGAGAAAATACGTCTTTTAAGGGGGGTATTTCTTCATTACGGCACCTACTTCATAGCTAAGGCTTCAGGTACGTTGGTTTTTTAATGTCAATGTATTATTTATATGCGTCAATTTTTGTGTAATTAATGTGCTTAACATCTATCAGGTGGCGCAAAACAACAGATAACAAGAAGGTGCTTGTGGAACGTTTAGAAATACGCAGTAAACGAGTTGAATATTTAAAGAAAATAAAAAATTACCATGAAGAGGGTAGACCTATCATATATCTCGATGAAACCTGTATTCACAGTTTGCATACTATGCCCAAAGAGTGGACAGATGGCTCAAGTAAGGGAGTAAAGGCGCCACTTTCAAAAGGACAACGTCTGATTATAGTACAAAATGGCTCAAATGGCTCTGAGCACTATGGGACTCAACTGCTGTGGTCATCAGTCCCCTAGAACTTCGAACTACTTAAACCTAACTAACCTAAGGACATTACACACACCCATGCCCGAGGGAGGATTCGAACCTGCGACCGTAGCAGCAGCGCGGCTCCGGACTGGAGCGCCTAGAACCGCACGGCCACCGCGGCCGGCGATTATAGTACACTCAGGTAACAAAAATATCTGATAAGGACAAGTAGTTCTATAGACTGTAACGTGTTAATGTGTCTAAACGTCAAAGGAAACATTCGCATTCTTCTCGTCTACAATACTGTAGATCAGGAGACAGTGAGCATTCCTTTGAAATTTCAAGATGTTCTTCAAAACAGCGTGCCGCGCGGGGTTAGCTGAGCGGTCTCAGGCGCTGCAGTCCTGGACTGCGCGGCTGGTCCCGGCGGAGATTCGAGTCCTCCCTCGGGCATGGTTGTGTGTGTTTGTCCTTAGGATACTTTAGGTTAAGTAGTGTGTAAGCTTAGGGACTGATGACCTTAGCAGTTAAGTCCCATAAGATTTCACACACATTTGAACATTTTTTCAAAACAGCGACGGAATTAACGTCGGTGTTATTCACGCGTTTATGTCATTTTTCTGACCACAGGAGGCAAATCAGGTTTTGCGCCAAATGCACTTTTAATTTTGAAACCCGGCACTAAAACAGGAGATTATCATGCAGAAATGAATGCCGAAAATTTTTCAAGCTATTTGTTTTATCCTTTACTATCTGATTGTTGTACATATGTAAAGTAGTGTCATAATTAGACTGAAAGACTATATTTGTTATCAGTTGGCTGGAAAACAAACTAATACCGTATGCGCAGCAAAACTCCGTTGTTGTGTTTGACAATGCTAGTTATCACAATGTTCTGCATAAAAAACCACCAACAATGCATAGCAGGAAAGCTGACGTGGCATATTGGCTAAATTCCCGAAACATTCAATTTGACCAGGGAAGCACAAAGATCGAACTGCTTGCCTTAATAGAAAGCAACAAACCCACAATGCTTTACACTGTGGATAAACTTGTGGCCATTCTGTTCTCTGTTTACTTCCGGACCATCCTGAACTAAATCCTAAAGAAATGGTATAAGTTATGGTAAAGAACTGGGTGGCTACAAAGAATGTTACGTTTAAGCTGGAGGATGTGTGGAAGCTAGCTGAAGAAAAATTTTCCTACATTACTGTACACGAATGGGAGGCAGTTTGCAGACATGTGGAAGATGTGGAAGAAACATATGCAAATCAGGAAAAATTGACAGACCAACTGGTAGAAATGGTTACTGAGATACGTGCCAGCTATACTGATGACACTAGCGATGATTGTGATGATGATGATGATTTCCAACCTTTCCAGTCTGAGGACGGTGAATAAATAAAAGGTCAGTGGACAATAAACAGACGTTGTGCATTCTCTTTGTTTTACAGTCTGAACATGGTAGCCAGGCACGTCGTCCGCTGCATGTATTATAATATTAACTGTGAAGCATGTGAACTGTGACATGTCCTTCCTGATTATTTAGCATTGTTCTCACTGATTGTTTAAGCACTATCCAGATGAATGGAGTAGAGTGACCACTAATGAAAACTTTTTCTGTTTGCAGGTTCAACAGAAACGCCGTACTTCCTGCATGCAACACAAATCAGTCCATAACGTATATCGCAAACATTACAAAACTAATGTTTAACTAACATGTGTATCATAGCAAGATTCATAATGTTAATAACATAATAATAGAAATAATAAAATAATGTTCATAAAATTGGGTGTAGTACTTAAAAAAAGCTTATTTTTACTATCCGGTGTGCCATTCCTCCGCATTACGCCAGATGGTCGACCGTAGGCTTCGCTGTAGGGCGGCACTTACCCTCCAGCGCTGAGTACTTCCCCTCCAGTGCTCGCTCACTGCCCAGCCGCTACCCCCACCACTACTGCTCTCGCCACGCTTGCCACGCCTTCTGCGAATCACCCGGCCAATTTATCATGAGCGCACTCTAGCTAGTATTATCATAAAATGCGGCTGAGAACCGCTTGCCGCAAAACACTTCATTCAGCCCACATGGAGCCCACGTGCCGCTAACAAAGTACATACTCGACACAAGAAGAGGAGTTCCTGCCACAGTAGGTCAGCACATCTGGTGCACATTCATAAAAGCTTCTTTCTTGCTTTCATGCATAAATGAAGCCTGATCGGAGTACCTGTGGCACGCGCTCTTCATTCAGCGCTTTAAACTGACAATGCTCGTACACATACACTATAGGTGATTTTGACCTCTAATGGCCTCATTATTTTGAAACCAACATCTCTAGCAGGTGAACCTACACTGCAGCCCATTAAAATTGATACACCAAGAAGAAATGCTGATGATAAACAGGTATTCATTTGACAAATATATTATACCAGAATTGACATGTGATTAAATTTACAGCCAATTTAGGTGCATAGATCGTGAGAAATCTGTACCCAGAACAACCAACTCTGGCCGAAATAACGGCCTTGATACACCTGGGCATTGAGTCAAACAGAGCTTGCATGGCGTGCACATATACAGCTGCCCATGCAGCTTCAACACGATACCACAGTTCATCAAGAGTAGTGACTGGCGTATTTTGACGAGCCAGTTGCACGGCCACCATTGATCAGACGTTTTCAATTGGTGAGAGATCTGGAGAATGTGGTGGCCAGGGCGGCAGTCGAGCATTTTCTGTATCCAGAAAGGCCCGTACAGGACCTGCAACATGCGGTCGTGCATAATCCGGCTGAAATGTAGGGTTTCACAGGGATCGAATGAAGGGTAGAGCCACGGGTCGTAACACATCTGAAATGTAACGTCCACTGTTTAGAGTGCTATCAATGCGAACAAGAGGTGACCGAGACGTGTAACCAATGGCACCCCATACCATCCCGCTGGGTGATACGCCAGTATGGTGATGACGAATACACGCTTCCAATGTGCGATCACCGCGATGTCACCAAAAACGGATGCGACCATCATGACGCTGTAAACAGATCCTCGATTCACCCGAAAAAATGACGTTTTGCCATTCGTGCACCCAGGTTCGTCGTTGAGTATACCATTGCAGGCGCTCCTGTCTGTGATACAACGTCAAGGGTAACCGCAGCCATGGTCTCCGAGCTGATAGGCCATGCTGCTGCAAACGTCGTTGAACTGTTCGTGCAGATGGTTGTTGTCTTGTAAACGTACCCATCTGTTGACACAGGGATCGAGACGTGGCTACACGATCCGTTACAGCCATGTGGATAAGATAGATGCCTGTCATCTCGACTGCTAGAGATACGAGGCCGTCGGGATCCAGCACGGTGTTCCGTATTACCCTCCTGAACCCACCGATTCCATATTCTGCCAACAGTCATTGGATCTCGACCAACGCGAGCAGCGATGTCACGATACGATAAACTGCAATCGCGATAGGCTACAATCCGACATTTATTAAAGTCGGAAACGTGATGGTACGCATTTCTCCTCCTTACACGAGGCATCACAACAACGTTTCACCAGGCAACGCCGGTCAACTGCTGTTTGTGTATGAGAAATCGGTTGGAAACTTTCCTCATGTCAGCACGTTGTAGGTGTCGCCACCGGCGCCAACCTTGTGTGAATTCTCTGAAAAGCTAATCATTTGCATATCACAGCATCTCGTTCCTGTCGGTTAAATTTCGCGTCTGTAGCACGTCATCTTCGTGGTGTAGAAATTTTAATGACCAGTAGTGTATTCAGTTTATCTCAATTGCAAAATTTGTAAGAAAGTTTACTTTATTACAGTGGCGAACTCTCGTGTAGAATTTGATTGCACGAAATAATTTGTGAAAGGAAGTAATATTCCGTTCCAAAGTAACAGTTGTTTTAAAACCACATACGAACTTGCGAATGTATTTTTCGAGATTAAGTCACCGAATATGAAAACTGAAACGAACGACTGATGTTACGAAGAGAATGCGAATGATCCTCAATTTGGGAGTATTTGCTTCCATTTAAAATTTACGGCTTGAATGAGAAGAGCCATTACATAATATTTTAGTTTCGATACGTTAATCCTGAGATTTAAAACTCGATGAATGATAGATTTCGAAATGACAGGATGTTGATATCCATCATGCTACAGCAGTTTTCCCTATAACCATGCTTTTCTAATATATTCGGCTTCTTATCCTGCTATTGTTTTTGTGTTCGTACTGGATTAAACAAAACTCCCAAAAGTCTTGAAAAATAAAGGCTTTTTTTGTCTAAAATAAGTGTAACAATGAACTAAATGATACGCAGAGCAATAGATCCAGAAACTGACCGCAAAACTATAATTGTTTCAATTGTAAAAAGGAAAAATCGTCAACAAAATTGTTTCAACTGTTTGTTACACTTTCACCCGGACAGATGTATAAGCGAAAACCACCTCATTTAAAACATGAAATTTCCAAGAAGTTAAGTTAACTGCACTGCTCCATATGTAGTAGTAATACAACAAGTCGTTCTTTTGTTAAATTCAATGACTGAGTGCAGCCATAAATGATGAAAATCGCAATTATCGACTTCACTCACGCAGTGCTTAATGACGTAAAAATGATTCTTTTCCCTCCTTGACGTAACTTGGATGCTGCTTTCAAATCTTAACACGACAGAGATGGTCTGTATACAGGGTGTAACGGAACTGAAATGATGGTGGACTGACAGTAATTTGGAGCCCGCGCGTCGGAAACGGGCGCGCTGGTGTGAGACTGCCAGGGAGTGCACCCTGATGCCATCTATTGGCGAAACTGGGAACTAGCGCTGCCTGTCAGACAATGCACTAAGCTCTCGGAGTCAAATGTATTCTTTTTCTTGGTAATTATAAGTTATTACTGGATGATTTAATGTTATAAAGCGCTAGTAGTAAATTATTATGACTGGTATGAACTCCAGGGTAATAAATATAAATATTCTTAAATACTAAATGATTTCGGTGAAAAGGTGGTAGGGGAAGGCCCCCACTCTTGGTGATACGAGCGTAGCTAGAGGTAGCTGGAGACACAGGGACTGAACAATGGAATGGCCTGGGGAGGGTTGACGTGACCGGTCGTGCGTAACTGTGCTCACGCAAAAGTGATTGTGCAACAGTGAAGAGGCGAATATCGTCGCCGTTTGTGGAGTGGAACGCGACGAATGGTTGTCAAAGCCGTCTCTATGCCACTGGGGCTGATTGTAAGAGTTCCTGCACCCAGATTTTATGGCGGACGTGCAGTAGCGTATACGAGTGCTACAGCTCGTAGTTCCAGTCGCCATTGAAGGCATGAGGCGTGAAGAGCTGCGTTAGCCACATGCATCTCACCACCAGCACCGACACGTCTACCCAAGGCAAGACTGCTTGCAATTGTTAAGTCGAACTTTGTATACATGTAAAAGGAGAATACCAGTTTTCTTTTGTGCAAGTGCAGAAGACAGAATATAGTAATGAGTAAAATTATGACGCATGTTGTTCATTGTAAAGTGTAGTAACCTGAAACATAGTGTAGTGAAATCAGACTGAGGCCACCATCGCCTCTTTCATTTACAATTCTTTTGGGTGTAGAATACTTTAGCGTATAAGAATGTTGAAAAGAGCAGTGGTCACACCAGAATGAGTCGCCTATTTATAGTTACTTAAATTTTTCTGAGTAACCTTTCAAGTAAAGTCACTTAACTATTTCTATATCAATTGTCCAAAGAGTAATATCCAAAATCATTAAATAAGTTGAAGGATAGAATTTTGTTAACCTAAGTTGCATAAGTTGTCTTGGTGGTAATTACCAAGCCAACTCACAAAAATTGAGAGAGTATTTGCTTTGTAGAATCACCTAGAATGATCAGAAATAGTAATATTCAGAATTAAGTTTAAATTCAACTCAAGCCGTTTCACTTTGAAACGAGCCAAAAAATTGATTTATTCTTTTGCTCCTTCAGAGCTGGCGACCGTAGTTATAAGTATTTTCAGGAGGATTCGACGGTAAGTCTGCTGCTCTCGTCGTGCTGATAGGATTACCCACTGCTGCTAGCAGTGGTGATTGGATACATAAGCTCACTACCAAGTTAAGTGGGTCAGGTAGGCAGTGTTACCGTGTGAACTGTAGGGCACTGTAGGCCGTGGATCGAACCCGTTCAATCATCACAGCTCTTTGGGAAATAGTCCGGTTAGGAGTGTACTAATCATTAGGTAAATACTGGTGAGTAACGGTCAAAAATGTATACGCAAGTGAATTTAGCAAGGTCCATGTAGCACCTAGTTAATGTGGTGCAATGGCGAGGGTAGGAGTGGAGTAAAAGTGAGCTGAGCTTGTGGCAGCTGTGCTGTATACAAAGATTAATAACGTGAATCCACTACTACCTCTTACCATTAGGACTGAGCTGTTTACGGTTAAAATACGTAGCAGTAAGCGCAAAGGCGTGACAGCTACAAGTCCGTATCGGCTTTATACATACGGAAGTAGGAAGCGGGTCATTCTGTCAGTGGAGGGGGTTAAAACAACCGAGTCAGTTGAGAACATACCCCATTTACTGATGGAAAGATTCGGCGGTTCGGTCGCAAGGGATTGAACAAAATTATAAACACCGCGAGAAAAGCACGATCGAACATAAATGCAGATGCTAGCCAAACTTGCACGTAGTACTGTTTAGTTTGATCACGAATGGCACCTGTGTAAATGTCCTCAATACGTTTCAAGTGTCAGTCATGGTCGGAACAGAGTTCTGTGTAGTTCTAAGTGCTTTATGTTGGAGCTAAGTGAATATGAAAGTGGGCAAATCGTTGTTGCTCGTATGATGGGTGCTTCTGTAGTCAAGGTAGCCGAAGTGTTTGGTGTTTCAAGAGGCACCGTATCGAAGATTTATACCGCATATCGGAAAAGCTAAATTTTGGAAATTTGTGATAGGGACCAAACTGCTGAGGTCATCGGTCCCTAGGCTTACGCACTACTTAATCTAACTAATTAATTTACCCTAAGGACAAGACACACACCCATGCCCAAGGGAGGACTCGAACCTCTGACGGGAAAACACGCACTAAAATCACAAAACGGAGGGAAGTGTGTGATGAGTCATCATGACAGACGGTCACTGAAGAGAATTATGATGAAAAAAAGAGGATGACAGCTGTGAAAGTCACTGCAGAACTGAATGTCGCTCTTGCGAACCCTGTCAGCACCAAAACAACACAAATGGGGCTCCATTATCTGGGAATTACGAGACAAGCTGGAATTTTAAAACGAAACAACAGTGATCCAAATGCCCATAATGGGAAAACGAAGTGCCACGTTCATAAAACTTAGAGCATGGAGCAAAGAAAGAAAGTCATTTGGGTGGCTGAATCTTGTTTCACAGTGCATCGAAATTTTGGCCGAGTTTACATATAAAGGGGGTTCCACGGGCTCCACCGTCCCCACGGTTACTCTGCGAGGTCACAGTACTACCAAGGACTATGTGACCATTTTTGCTGATTAGGTCCATCTTCTGCTACTATATTTGCTCACAGTGTTGATGTTGTGTTTCAAGACGACAGGACTCCTTTCCGCACAGCTTGCATCTTGCAGGACTGGTTTTGTGACAATGAGCAGTAAATTGTCGCATCTCCCCTGGCCAACACTGTCACCAGATCTCGATATTACTGAGCCTTTGTGGTGACACTTTGGTGAGAAGGTTGCGTGATCGCTACATCGCTACCCACTTTCATCAAAATTATCTGAAATTTCCGCTACTTTGCATGAAGAATGGTGTATTATTCCTTCGTAAATTCCACTGAACATGTAGTTATCCATGGAAGCAGTTTTGAGTGCGTCTTTCCTTCATCGTATTGCTGTTGTTGTTGTTATTGTGCTTTTCAGTCCGGAGACTGGTTGATGCAGCTCTCCATATTATGCATGGTAATGTGTTGTATGTGGTGTTTTCATATTTATGTCCACCCCCTGTATATCTATGGCCTGAGATCGTACACGTAGACAGTAGCAGCGTCACATAGTCCCCTCCGTAACACCTGGAGAGCATAGGCAGTACAAAATCACCCACGCGTGTACTGCCACTATGCTGTGCTTCATGCACCCGTAGTCATCTACATTGTGTAAAACGAATAGCTTTCTATTGCGCTTTCACATCCGTCGGCGCGTTAACAGTCGGGTATGTAGCCTGCGCTACAGGTGAGTTACTGAAAACTAGCATATCTATATTCCTAACTTACACGTAACAAAACTATCGCACTTCATTTGTCATGGAACGTCTGATGAAATCAGTATGCAGACCTGAACCTGTGTAGGTGGTCGAATGAGGGAACAATCAGCTGTTGCGAGAATTTCAGCGTCCGGTCGACTACAGTGAGGGAAAATACTAGTCGGCGTCATCTGAAGAATTACACTGCCCGTTGTACCTCCCAACAGTAAATATATATATATCATTCACATTTAGTGTAACCTCCAAACAGTTTATTATTCCGTAACCTCACAATAATAATGTGACTAACCTCCAAACAAAAAATGTAACTCGTATGTAGCCTTTCAATAATTAACTGACTGTGAATCTAAACTGGTAAATTTGGACGTCAACAGTGCTGCGTCATGGCTCTGAAAGATCATACTGAAAAAATAGAAAATTCTTACCTCAATGAAGTCGCCGGATAACGCATATATATCTGCTCCTATAAGAAATTTTTCTGGCACAGTCCAGTGCAATGCTGGCCGCTAGGTTTCTCATGTATAAAAAGAAACAACTAATTTTTCCTTGCGTTAATCGGGATGACCATGGATTGCTGAAATTAGTAAATTCTTTAAATTCAGATGAATGATCGTCAAAGAATTACTTTTATAAAAAAGATTATTATTAAAAGATTTTTTTAACATTTACATCGGACTTGACATAACAATAGTACAAAGTTAGTTGTAACAAACTACATATGTGCGCGGCTGCTTTTACCTTATACTACACAGCTCAGGTACCGCCATCGCTCCCCACGACCGGCCCAGCCAACTCGATACACCCGACTGCCAGCTACTACTTACTCCTGCTGACACTGCTCTTACTGCAGTCAACACTGCTCTCTGCTCTGAGATTCTCTTATATCTTACATATCACAGGCAGCGCGTGAGAAATCCATCGACATTACATCTGCTCGAGTGCGCTAGCAATAAATTCCCTAGTCATGGACCTCTTACACCGTCATTAAAACTGAAAGACCATAAATGACAGCCAAGAACGTAAGTTTACTTACTGTGTATAAGCAATAACGGTCCAGGACTATACACTGACGGAAAAAAATTACAACACCAACAAGGAAGTGTGGCACATAAACGAAAGTTGGTAGGCGCGTATCAGCAACTGAAAGAGATGATATCTATTCAAATTTCGCGCGAGCAGCATATGACCGGCGGTTGTAGTGCCGATATTAGGATGCAAATAAGGCTTGCTTTCAGTACACTTTGTAACGGTCGTGACCGTCAGTTATCTTTGAGGTTGGGCGTAGTGAGCTGATGTTGGCCGGCCGGGGTGGACGAGCGGTTCTAGACGCTACAGTCTGGAACCGCGCGACCGCCTCGGTCGCAGGTTCGAATCCTGCCTCGGGCATGGTTGTGTGTGGTGTCCTTAGGTTAGTTAGGTTTAAGTAGTTCTGAGTTCTAGGAGACTGATGACCTCAAATGTTGAATCCCATAGTGCTCAGAGCCATTTGAACCATTTTTTTTTTTTTTTTTTTTGACCTGATGTTAGTCAAGAGTGCCTTAAAGGCGACAAAGGCGCCATTATCAACACCTCACAACATTTGGCTGAAGACATGTAATAGGGCTACGAGAAGCTAGCTGTTGCTTCAGCGATATTGAAGAAAGACTTGACAGGAATGGAGCCACTTTCCACGACTACTAGCAGGAGTGGTCATGAGGAGTCACGAGAATGAACGACCGCAAGAAGACACGGGTACGGACGGCCACGCGGCACTGCCGAGAGGGAAGACCATCGTGTCCGGCGTGTGGCTCTTGCGCATCATAATGCATCAGCAGCAGCAATTTGAGCAGCACTTGGCACCACAGTGACGCAACGAACTGTTACAAATCGGTCACTTTAAGGACAACACGAGACAGACGTCCTGTAGCGTGCATTCCACTGACCACAAACCATCACCACACGCGACTTTAGTGGTGTCAAGCGAGAGCGCATTGGAGGGCAGGCTGAAAGTTTGCTGTGTCTTCTGATGAAAGCTGGTTACGCAAAAAATGGTTCAAATGGCTCTGAGCACTATGGGACTTAACATCTGAGGTCATCAGTCCCCTAGAACTTAGAACTACTTAAACCTAACTAACCTAAGGACAGCACTCACATCCATGCCCGAGGCAGCATTCGAACCTGCGACCGTAGCGGTCACGCAGTTCCTGACTTAAGCGCCTAGAACCGCTCGGCGACCCCGGCCGGCTGCTGGTTCCGCCTTGGTGCCAATAATGGCCGTTTGTTGGTTAGAAGGAGGCGAGTTGAGAGCCCACAACCAACACGTCTGTTTGTTAGACTCATTGGACTGCACCAGGAATTATGTTCTGGAGTGGGATTTCGTATGACAGGAACAGCACTCTCGTGGTTATCCCACGCACTCCAACGCGAATTTGTACTTCCATCTGGTGATTCGACCTGCTTTGCTGCCATTCATGGATAGCATTCAGGGGTGGCGTCTCCAACAGTATAACGCTCCCTCACGTATATGGGACGTTATTCTGTGCAAGGGTACACTATATGATTATTACACTGCTGTTAACTGAACTGTGAGTAATTGTTGACGCCCGCTGCTCAAAAAAAGTGCTAAGATTATTGCACCCTGTTCATAGAGAGGTATTCAATCAACAACAGCGAGGTGACAAAAGTCATGTGATACCCCCTAGTATCGTCTCGTGTCGCAACTCCTTTTGCCCTCGTAGTGCAGCAACTCCACGTGGCATGGACTCAACTAGTCGTTGGAAGTCCTCTGCAGCAATATGCAGAAATATTGAGCCATACTGCCTCCAAAACCGTCCATTATTTCGAAAACGTTCAAGGTGCAGGATGTTGTGTATGACTTGACCTCTCGATTATGTCCCATAAACGTTCGATGGGATTTAAGTCGGGCGATTTGGGTGACCAAACGATTCTCTCGAATTGTGAAAAATGTTCTTCAAACCAGTCGCGAAAACTATAGAACGAAGTCTGAACGCCTGCAAACGGTCTCCAAGTTCCCAAACATAAACATTTCCATTCAGTGATCGGTTCCGTTGACCCAGAGGTCCCGGTCCTTTCCATATAATCGCGGTCCACACCATTATGAAGCCAACACCATTTTGCACAGTGCTTTTTTCACAACTTGTATCCATGGCTTCGTGGGATCTGCATCACACTCGAACACAACCAGCAGCTCTTACCAACTGACATCGGCACTCATATGACCAGGTCACGGTTTTCCAGTCGTCTAGAGTCCAACCTATATGGACACGAGCCTCTAGGATCCAACCGATATGGTCACGAACCCAACGGAGAAGCTGCAGCCAGTAACGTGCAGCTAACAAAGTCACTCGCGTCGCTCGTCTGCAAAGATAGACCATCAACGCCAAACTTCGCTGCACTGTTCTAAAGGATACGTTCGTCGTTCGTCCCACGCTGATTTCTGCGGTTATTTCAAGCAATGTTGCTTGTCTGTTAGTACTGACAACTCTACTAAAACATCGCTGCTCTCGGTCGTTAAGTGAAGGCCGTCGGCCACTGCGTTTTCCGTGAGAGAAATCATGCCTTCATCGATCGTGATGATGTACACATGACCAAGACTTTTCCAAAAAGATGACGTAGTGCCACTCCTGTGTCCAGTGTGGCCTTTGGGCGCAATTCTGCCACTGCAGCTCTCCCTGGTCCCGCGGCGACGGAATCCACAACGTTTCTTTAGACAACATCCGTGTTGATACTCGTCTTTCAGCAATCAGGACCATTTCTGAACACGAGGCACGTAATGTGGTTGTACAATCCTGCACTGTCCAACAAACATCTCTGTCCTCTATGGCGCTGGTCTTGTAGGACTTAGCGGTTCCGTATTCGAATACGAGTCCCAACCGAAGCACCAATATCGCGTAATGATAAACCAGAGTCTCGATACACAGACCCCGAATCTTGCCGCTGTCTAATCTTTTATGAGGGCTGCTCGTTTATTAGGGTCATATAGGTTGTAAAATGTAAACCACAGTGAAAATTAAAAAGTTTTGTTTCCAACACTTAGATACAACTTCCAGCTACTTATTTTCTACATTGTCGCCGCTCCGACATAGGCATTTGTTGTAGCGTTCTACCAACTTTCCAATCCCCTCGTCATAGAAGGCAGCTGCCTTTGCTTTCTGACAATTCCCTCGTTTTCGGTGCCAAAATGTTGTCTTCATACCCAGTGGTTACGTTGAACGCAGACGAAACTCAGACGGACCATCATCACACAGCCAAGGGTTCGATGCATAGACCTAGTGGCGGAAAGGAACAGACATCTCAATTCTAAGCAGTTCAATGCAAACTTTTCAACCTCTACCGGTACACGTGTTTCTGCCACAACCATTTCGCCGCGACTGAATGCTCAGAAGCATGTGAAATACATCCCACTTCGACTATGCCATGGTCGAGAAGACGTTCATTGGTATAGGGGGCATGTTGGTTGGGGTCAGCAACAGTGGTCCAGCGTAATGTCCTCCGACGAATCCTGCTTCACTGTGACAAGTTATTCTTGCCATCTGCAGTGTGGAGAGAGATAGAGGAATACATTACACACC
This sequence comes from Schistocerca piceifrons, assembly GCF_021461385.2. NCBI lineage: Eukaryota > Metazoa > Arthropoda > Insecta > Orthoptera > Acrididae > Schistocerca > Schistocerca piceifrons. The sequence goes on along the minus strand of NC_060144.1, from coordinate 156,168,610 downwards.
ACAGAATGTTCATGAACGACATCGGTATGGGGCAGGCGTTATGGCGTTTGCAGGCATTATGCAGAATGGCCGAACACCGCTGTATATCCTTGCGCAATGTACCGTTACAGTACAGTGGTACTGCGCGGAAATAATTCTGTATCATGTCCGTATGTTCAGGGGTGCGGTAGGTCCCGACTTTCTGTTTATGGTCGACAATGCCTGCCCACCCAGGACCATTGAGGTTTCGGACACACTGGTAAGTGAAGATATTGAACGTATGGAGTGGCCTGCGTACTCCCTGTACCAAAATCCTATAGACCATGCCTGGGATACTCTCGACAGACGCACTTCTCCCGAAACCGTGCAACAACTGGAAACCGCCTTGAGGGAGGAATGAGACACTATCCCCCAAGAACTCCTTAATACTCTCGTATCCGGCGTGAATAACAAGTGCAAAATGTGTATTATTGTCCAAGGAGGGCTATTACTTACTGAGAATCCAATATCGACCATTACGTCAGGAGTCTGACTTGTGTCAAACATGAACGTTATTCATATCTGTTATCTTGCTTTCCCACGTGGAGAAACCCGTATCATTTTTCGTTATAACTACAGCAGTCCATCTCTGTTGCGTATGTGGTGTGTTTCATGTCGTCCATCATTGCCTGTGTCTGTTCCTGTCCAATACTGTCTCTGTTCCTTTGCAGCCGTCATGCAGTGTAGATGGTGTTCCCCTACCTACTCTGTATGGTTGCGCTGATGACTCATCATTTGAGTATGTATTTGGTACACTTTATGTCTATTTGACGTTGTCAGAATGCCATCTTCATGGTGCTGCGTTTTTTATGGCCACCAGTGCTCCAGATATTGAATAAGGAAATAGGGGTTTTTCAGCTCCTTCGTACTGCTGTTATCGCTGCAACTGGGATGGGAATAAGGCAGCATCTGATATCACTCCTCAGGGAAGATTCTGTTTCCAGCTAGTGACTCGTAGAGATGACGAGTGCTGTATTTACAAGCAGAGGCGATTGGTACATAGCGGAACTGACGGTTCATATCTAGAGTCATGCTCATAAACTAGGGATAATGCTGATACATGGTGAAATAACGTTCTGGTGGGCGGTTTGCGGGTTTAAATCTCCTCGGGATATGGCCATGCCGTTCATATGACCTGCGGTCGTCGCACGGTGACACTGGCAGCAGTCCACATACGGAGAGGTGTGTTGGTGCATGTCAGAGTACGGTGCAGAGAGTAAGTGTGCAGGCGTTTTCAGACGTGCTAATGGTGACTGTGTGTTAAAAATGGCTCAAAGAACACATATCGATGACGTTATGAGGGGTAGAATACTACGGCGACTGGAGGCTGGTCGAACACAGCAGGTCGTAGCACGGGCCGTCGGTGTGTTACAAAGTGTGATCTCAAGATTATGGCACGATTCCAACAAACAGAAAACCTGTCCAGGAGCTACAGTACAGGACGTCCACAGTGTACAACGCCACAAGAAGACCGATATCTCACCATCAGTGCCCGCAGACGGCCACGGAGTACTGCAGGTACCCTTGCTCGGGACCTTACCGCAGCCACTAGAACAGTTGTCTCCATACACACAGACTACAGACGACTGAACTGACATGGTTTATTCGCCCGGAGACCTGCAAGGTGTATTCCACGGACCCCCTGGTCACACGAGAGCCCGTAGAGCCTGGTGTCAAGAAAACAGTACATGGTCATAGGAACGGTGGTCCCAGGTTATGTCCACAGACGTGTCCAGGCATAGTGTGTACAGTGATCTTCGCTGTGTTTTCACCTGACGTGAACCAGATACCAACCCCTTAATGTACTTGAAAGGGACCTGTATCGAGGTAATGGTTTGATGGTTTGGGGTGGGATTATGATTGGTGCATGTACACCTCTGCATGTCTTTGACAGAGGAACTCTAACAGATCAGGTGTATCGGGACTTCATTTTGCACCAGTATGTCAGCCTTTTCAGGAGTGCAGTGGGTCCCATCTTCCTCCTGATGGATGATAACGCAAGGCCCCATCAAGCTACCATCGTGGAGGAGTACCTTGAAACTGAAGATATCAGGAGAATGGAGTGGCCTGCCTGTTCTCCAGACCTAAACCCCATCGAACACGTCTGGGATGCTCTCGGTCGACGTATCGCTGAACATCTTCAAACCCATACGACATTTCGGGAGCTTCGACAGGCACTGGTGGAAAAAATGGTTCAAATGGCTCTGAGCACTATGGGACTCAACTGCTGTGGTCATAAATCCCTAGAACTTAGAACTACTTAAACCTAACTAACCTAAGGACATCACACACATCCATGCCCGAGGCAGGATTCGAACCTGCGACCGTAGCGGTCGTGCGGTTCCAGACTGTAGCACCTTTAACCGCTGGGCCACTCCGGCCGGCCACTGGTGGAAGAATCGGAGGCTATACCCGAGCAGTTGCTCGACCACCTGATCCAGAGTATGCCAACTCGTTGTGCGGCCTGTATACGTGTGCATGCTGATCATATCACATATTGATGTCGGGGTACATGCGCAGGAAATAGGGCTGTTTTGTAGCACATGTGTTTCGGGATGGTTTTGTCAACTTATTATCAATACCGTGGACTTACAGATCTGTGTCGTGTGTGTTCCCTATATACCTATGCTATTAGCGCCAGTTCTGTGTAGTGCCACATTGCGTGACACCACATTCTGCAATTATCCTTAATTTATGAGCATGAGTGTAGTCCGTTTCACACCCCTGTACGTAGATTCAAATCTTCCCTAAGCTTCTCAAACCACGCGCTAACTCAGAACCATTTCACGGGGACGTCACTGTTAGACTCTATCTTTGAAAGCCCATATAGAGTGTTTCATTGACTTTCTCCACTCTGTCATCTCAGACTGACCATCGTCGTCGTTACCGCAGGCACAAGGTCAAGGATATTATCCTAGATGAATTCCAGCTAAGTGGAACGAACGAATCTAGAAGTAACCTAGAATCCAGAGAGCCGGCGGTGGTGGCCGAGCGGTTCTAGGCGCTACAGCCTCTCGGGCATGGATGTGTGTGATGTCCTTAGGTTAGTTAGGTTTAAGCAGTTCTAAGTTCTAGGGGACTGATGACCTTAGAAGTTAAGTCCCATAGTGCTCAGAGCCATTTGAACCATTTTGAATCCAGAGAATGAGAAACACATTAACATACTCAAAAATGCTACCACGCGACAGTTAAACTGGGTGTAGAGATATGGACTGGGCAGGCATTGTGATCAGTGTACGAATACATCCGTATCACTGGTTACTGGAAACAGATTTTCTGCTTAGTGAGTTAGAATACATTGTGGCTCATTTTGCAACGATCATATTCATGGAAGTACTTGACTTCTACTTTTCTGTGACGATATAGAAGTAGGACACTGGCCGAAAATCTTGTATGTTCACTCGAATAAAATACAACATGTTTTGAGTGGTCTGCTGCCAGGGAACACACTAAACAGAGGAAGTCACCATCCTGGGACATGAAAATCGCATTGAGGGAGAAATGTGACAACATACTTAAAGATCATATTAATAATTCGTTAATAGTAGAGATTACCTTAAGGAGATAAAGATCATAGCCACGAAACGAAACAATCTAAGGCGGGTATAGTTCTTCATTTCGATAATAATTTTTACCAGTAGTTTCACAACACAACCTGCAGCCTACCATTCTCTGCTGTAATACATTGCATGTATCGACGTTCCCTTCTTCTTCTTCCTCTTCAACACAAGGTCGGGTTAAAAAATTGTTGTGATAATTATAGGAGTTCTGGCTACTTTATTTGCTGTCGTGCGGCATCTCATCTCCTTTGGGTTTCTAAAATTATAATCGTTACTTATTGTGAATGTGTGAACTGTATCAAATTAAGTTCGATACGGATATCATCACGTCCTATTTTTCGGCATGGCGTAATAATCCCCTTTCTGACGTTTTTATCCTTGCCTTAATGTCTATGACACATTCATAAAACTGAGCAAGTTTTGGAGACGATATTACGCATTCTGATTTTAAGTTCTTTTAGCGTATATTTATCGAAGTACGTTTTAAAGCATAGTAGATGTAGATATATGTGGATACTGTCTTCTAAGTCAGCATTTATTGTTATTCAGAGATATGTTGCAACACACAATACTACACCGACCCAAGTATCTCATTTTTCTCTACGATTTGAGAACTCCGGTGCAAGCCAAAGAACTTGCAAACGTGATATATTTCTGTTCTTGTGTATGTAAAACTATTTTCATGGACGTGATGTTCCCTAAAAACGATGGATTTTTTGTGGATGAGAATGCGTCATGTCACCGGGCCAAAACTGTCCGTGATTGGTTTGAGGAACATTCTGAACAATCGAGCGATTGGTTTGGATATCCAGATCGCCCGCCATGAATTCCATCGAACATTTATGGGACATAATCCGCACCGGCAACACTTTCCAAATGTTGACGGTTATAGAGGCAGCATGCCCCAATGTTTCTGTACCGGACTTCCAACAAATTGTTGAATCCATTCCACGTCGAGTTGCTGTCTACGCCGGACAAGAGAGGGTCCGATACGATAATAGGAGGTATTCTATCGCTTTTGTCACCTCAGTGTGTTTATTGGTTCAGCACTTCGTACACGACATGGTTAGCGAATAACTGCGTGTTGATATGGCAGTATATGCTTTAAAGCGTCTTAGAGTTAAATTAAGACTCTGTTTTGTTCACGAAATTGGTTTCTCAAGAAATGAGACCTAAATTTCATCAAAAGAAACAGAAACAGTTTGTCCTTTTATTGACTCTAGACTTATACGTGTCATACCTTCGTTTGATAATATGAGTGACGATATCAATGCTAATCCATCTTTAATGTACGTTGAAACGAACATACAAAATCCACTCTGGCATTCCTTAATGTAAGTAGTGCGAAAGAGTTACTGGTTCCTTGTAGATTTTGTGAAGTGTTGTAGTTTTTTTTTTTTCAGATTGACTATCTTGACATTCATCTTCCTCCAAAACTCTTCAATTTTCTCAGAATGAGTCCTTTTCCTTCAATCTGACAACTGTTCGAAAGTTGTTCTTTGTTGGGTACAGTCTTCCGTTTGTTATTAGTTTTTCTTTCGTTTTTTCATGAGGAGACGGGAATATATTACATTACTGCACAGTGACAGTGCTGCTAAAAGATACAGTAAGTCTAGCGTTACGAACCTACATGTTTAAATGGATTTCCTTTGCTTTTATCTCCTCACTGACCACTATTTCAGCCACCTACAAATATTTTCCTTACGTAGTCATGTTATTATTTGCTAGTCATATTAAATTTGATGACATTACTTTGGCAGATGTCTTCTGAATTCACTATTAATACGCGCTCCCTATGAAAAAGGTTGTTGTAATCTTTTTTCTACTCCCCAAGAGTAGTCCAAGTGGCGAGAGCCGATAAAAGCGGCAGAACAATACAGTTAAAATATTAAAATTTCCAACCACACATTACACACACACACACACACACACACACACACACTGTGTGTTATAAAACATTATAAAAAGATGAATCCAGTAGAAAAAATTAAAATAGTAAAGCAGATAACTGTGGTTGGCTGATCATTGGATTAAAGAGGATAAGCCAGCAGCCATGCAACACATTAAAATTTCCAGTCTAAAAGCTCGGCTGGAGTCCAGACACTATATATAATTTTAAAAGCTTTGCCGCACTTATCTCCTCATCAGGGAAATTTGTTACTGCCCTCTTACCACAGTATGAAATTTACGCATTTAAAATGCGAAGTACAGTGATTTCTATTATATGTGAATCACATATGGGATTTCCGCTTCTTGGAACATGAAGCGATGTGTTGGAGGACAGTGCCCTAATCGGAAGGGGTCAGGTGTAGCCAGGTATTTGACTTCACTGATCACAACATATTGTCCCTTATGATCCACGCGGGGTAGCCGCGCGTTCTAAGGCGCGTTGCACAGTCCGTGCGGATTCCCCCTGCGTCGGAGGTTCGAGTCCTCCCTCGTGCATGGGTGTGTGTGTTGTCCATAGCGTAAGTTAGTTTAAGTTAGATTAAGTAGTGTGTAGGCTTAGGGATTCATGACCTCAGCAGTTTGGTCCCATAAGAACTTACCACAAATTTCCAAAATTTGTCCTTCATGACCAGTCACTGATCCGACCACAGTCTCGTGGTACTCTTACTTAACAAAGAAACGACAGAATGGCGTACTATGTCAGATAGCGTTCCCTGCGAGCCTTCTTGGCTTCCTGGTCTGCTTGCTCGTTTCTCTTGATCCCCACATGTTCTGGTACTGAGCAGATTGATACCTATCTCTCCTAATGTTGAAAAAATCGCAGTTTGTCTAGTATTAACTGTATCATTTACTCTTCTGGGCACATTTGTTGTAATTTTTGTTGGGTACTAAGGGAGTCGGAGCAGAAGAGAAACTTTTTTCTCAGATGAGAAACTTTTTTCTCTGAAGAAAGACTCATCTGCTCTAGTGCTTCAAGGATCACAAGGATCTCTGAAGTAAACACGTTGTGTTCACTGGGAAGGCGAATCATGAAAATGTGGTAGGGGAATGTGATTAAATAGCCAATGGAGTCACTTTGTTTTGAACCATCAGTATACAATGTTTTAAAATTGTAATGCCTATCTAAAATATTGAAAGGGAAAAACGGGAGGGGATTCTTTCTGAAAATTTGTCAAGTCTAAAATAATTCTGGGCCTCAGTAGGAGCCAACCATGATGCACACCTTTAAAATTAGCCACACGTATTTCTCAAAGATAGTCCTTAATGCAAACCCCATAGGGAACTGTTGCTCACTGTCGATTATTAAAATGTGTTTTCATTGGTGGGCGAGCAACGGTACGAGTGCAGATGTATGTGGGGTAGATAATGTCTTATAGGCCTGTAACGCCATGATGAGTCCCCACCTTCTGTGTAGCTCAGCAATCTCAGTGCAGAAGCTTCACAAGGGCTGTTTCTAAAGGCCGCAGTGTCCAGCCTAATTCTTTCGTGGCATACGACTTCCAGAATTGTCTTGCTGAACCAAACACCATGAACTCAAAGTCAAGCCGACTTCTCACGAAGGCTCTGTAACGCTGGGGCAGTCAGGAACGGTCTGCTTCGCAAGACGTATGGCCACTAAATTTTAAAAGGTTTAGTCCTTTCAGGGACTGACTTACAGGCCCGAAGGTGTGTTAAACACACAAGCCCAGAAATTAATTGAGAACTGTGTTCCTTTAATAAGCTGTAACAACTTCGGTAAATGGAAAGCTAGAATAAAAGCTGGTGTATTCTCGAGCTCACGATTTACTCTTTCAAGGAATTCTGGGCTTTGATGATATCTTCACCTTTCTATTCTTGGTGTAGTTATTTAGCATCTACACTCATAGGCCAGAACATTATGGTCACCGATCTACTATCGATATGAACCCGTCCAGGCGATAGCAGCCTCACCTGCCAAGGAATGACTCCTAGGCGCACACACGCACGGTCCATGTAGTACCAGTGAGAGTGTTGTTCGTGTGTAGAATGAGGAAGGCGCGCCATCTATCCGAGTTTGTCCCAGAGCAGATTGTGATGACCCAGAGACCTGGCAGGAGTGTTACGGAAACTGCACGACTTGGGTGTTCGAGGAGTGCTGCGGTGAGTGACTTCAACACGTGGCGAAACTAATGTGACGTCGTGCGGTTGGGTGGCCACCCCTCATTACAGATGCCGGACGTCGTAGGCTGATCAGGCTGGTAAAACAGGACAGGCGGCGCAGTGCAGCAGAATTATCAGACTTCAACGCTGTGCAGGCTACCAGTATATCTGAACACACAATGCACCGAACACTCATAACGATGGGCCTCCACTGTCGACGACCCATGCATGTGCCAATTTTGACACACGATATCGTAACTAGGACTGAAATGGGCATGTGACCACCGCCACTGGACGTTGGTGCATTGGCAGAGCGTTGCACGGTCTGATGAATCCCTATATCGTCTTGATCATGCCGATGGAAGGGCACAAATCCGACGTCCTCAAGGGGAACAGCTCCTTGAAACCTGTACTGCAGTATGGAGACCAGGTGGCAGCGTCTCCATTATGCTCTGAGGAACTGGGCGTCTATGTGTTCACTGGAGCTCGTGGAAGGCACAATGTAAGCCATGGAGGTTGCAGACCACTTACACCCCGTCATGACGATCATGTTTCCCGACGCAATTTTTCAACAAAGTAACGTGTCATGTCACAAGGCCAAGATTGAGATGGAGTGGTTCGAGGAACACAGTGGCGAGTCCCAGTTGATGTGCTGGCCCCCAACTCTCCAGAAATGAACCCGATCCAACAAATCTGGGATGTACTTGAACTTGGTGTCAGAGCTCTTCTCATCCGTCCGCGGAATTTACGAGAATTAGATGATTTGTGTGTGCAAATATGGTGCCAACTCTCTACAGCGACCTATCAAGGCCTCATTGCTTCCATGCCACGATGCGTCGCCGCTGTTATCTGTGCCAAAGGTGGACATACCGGCTATTAGGTAGGTGATCAGTGTATACCGATGATATCACAACAGAAACTTCACGCAGTGTGCAACTCACTGTTGATAGAATGTTCTCCAAGTGATTGAGAATTTAAAAGATTTTTCACCTGGGTAACCATCGTTGTTTCGACCAGGAGTGGACTGTTACACATTCTCTTAATGGCTCTAAGTTGCCCTGCTAGTGCCTACGAAGCTAAGCTTTGCTTCTGTAGATATGGGACCTTTTGTCAAATGAAACTTGCACACGTTTTATTACAGTGAAATCATTATGTACCACAGGATGTGGTCTGTTGCTATTGCTGCCTCCCCTGATGCTGACAAACATCTAGCCACACGACCTCTTTTTGTGGTTTGGGTGTTAATACCACCGGGCTGACCACACGAATTGCTGGGAGTGTTTGAAAGTGATGAAAGCTTCACGGACAACCCACAAGCAGATAGGGAAACAAAGAGACGACATAATCTTACCTGAGTAAGCCTCAAGCAACTTAAGCGTGTCGGGATCACCAGAGAGAATCCATATGATCTGCACGGAGCACACATTGAGATAGAGGTATTTTAATAGGTGTACACCACCCTAGCGATACTCGTGACACACATTTCACTGTAGCATTCCATGGTGGTCGCTGAAGCATGGCTAGAGCATACATTTACAGAGGACTGGCGATGCTCTCCAGACCCAACCTCAGTAAACCAGGGTTCGTCATACCAGTATTCAGCCAATTAACGCTGAAATCCCTGAGGTGCTCGTCATTTTGCACGACCTAGGATGAACGTGAAGCTTTTCGAACGTGACTGAGACGATGAGGATGTTACCAAGGCTGTTTTGAGTCTGCTGCAGAAGTTTCGTTGGGAAGCCTTTACACATCCTCCATTCAGTCCCAATCTCTACACATGGAATTTTTGTATTTTTGGAGCCCTTAAAATAGACATTCATGCCGTCGAATTTCTCGACGAAGAGGTGCATACCTGGGTACAATCACGGTTCTGTAAGCAACCACCAGCATATTTCCATGAAGGCACTGACGATCTTGACTAACAGTGGGACAAATGTATTAATGCACAAACGCATACACACACACACACGCACGCACACACACACACACACACACACACACACACACACACACACGCACACAGCTTAATATACCACCTCCCTCTGCTCTCCTCCAGTCAAAGCTTGGAATTTAGGCATCATCAAAGTGAAAGTGTCTCAATGACGCAGTTTATCGGAATCCCACACATACTGATTTGTACTTAAATTCGTCCAGCTGCCATCAGCCATCGCAAACAATGAGTGTAGTTAAAACACTTGTACACACAGCTCATGTAGTGTCAGATGCAGATAGTTTGCCTGAAGAGCTTGCCCACCTGAAGAGGGGTTTCAAAGAGAATGGATATTCTACCCGGCAAATTAGCAAGGCACTTGGAATTAAGCCAAAGAATCAGGGAGTGGAGAAAGAAGAGAACGCGCCTACTAAATCTTTAGCTTTTCTTCCCTTTGTTGGCAACATTTCCTTCAAAACTGCAAGAATCCTCCACGGTTTCGAGCGAGAGTGATTTTCCGTCCACCATCGAAGATTTCCGATCTGATGGGATCAGTGAAAGACGATCTGGTATTGCGGAAGGCGGGAATTCGTCAAATACGTTGTCAGTGTGGCATGTCATATACAGGACAAACATTGCGAACAGTGGAAGAACGTTGCACTGAACATCAACGCTGTACTCGCCTTTTGCAACCTAGCAAGTCCGCAGTTGCTGAGCATTGCATTTCCACTGGACACTCAACGGAGTATGACAAGACAACAATTTTGGCCACAGCAACATCCTTTTGGGACTCCGTCATAAAAGAATCAGTGGAAACTGGAATGACAGACAATCTTATGAACCGTGGCAATGGCTACCAGCTAGATAATGCGTGAAACCCTGTCATCTCCAAGATCTGCTCCAGACGAAGACGTCAGAGTACTCCGATGGCCGCGGCAATTGACAACGCCGAAGACAGTTGAGTTCTGCAGTTCCACCAGCGAGGGCGTTGCCGGCGGGCGGTGTGGTTCGTCTGTCAATATGATTTTGACGCATGCGCGGAATACTCGGTGCACGCTATATATTGCGGAACGGAGGGCGTCCTCGTCAGTCTTCGATGGCTCACCTGAGGATGGCTGGCAGTTGTCCAGTCGAAATATCGTGGATGGAAGCTAACGACGACCGGCTGCAAGCCCGAAATCTTTTTGAATATTTAGTTCGCCGGGAAAATTTTAAATTTCACATACATAGCCTGCGAAACAAGCAGTTAAACTTCTTATGGAATATAAGCACGAATATAAAATATACTTTCCATAGATATCTAGAAATCGTTTGCTTATGCCATGTAATAAGAAAAGGTTATAAAACACTTTGTCCTTAAAAAGTTAACAACCAACATTTGATGATGTAGTACAATTAATGAGTTAGCAATATATAGCTATTGAAGATGAGTGTAGCTTCAAATACTATTCTACAAAACTTAAAAAACGCGAAATAAAATCAACTATTGGTTTAAGCTGCTGTTGCTTGTCATCTGCGGGTGGCGACGATCATAGTTGCATCTGAGAACCACGCTAGGTTGAAGACACAACAGGGCGTCAGCTTAATCAGTTTCCTCTTGTATGATGCTAGTCAAGCATCACAACGTTCTTTTCATGTATAAAATTTTTGCAAAAATACGTCAGCAATGCAAAACTGTGTAATGTTTACGTCAGGTATTGCAATGTTATTTACCATGTACTCTCATGTTTGTCCAATTAGGACCTAAAACTAGACTGGCAACTCTAAAGTAAGTACTCCAATCCCATTTCCATACCTAAATAGGTACAAACGACACGATAAATTAACAGTTGATGTTATAAGTTAACTCTATAACAGATATCGTAAAACTAACCTAACCTGGCTTATAACTGCAGATAATACGTGTTAGCTAATATACTAGGTTAAACATGCAAGCACACAAACAAATATACATTTAGACTTACTGGAAGAACCTGTTTAATGAGGCGAATTCTAGGTGTAGGTCACAATACGCTCTCAAATTAAATATTTGCACCTCTAAGCTGTTTTACAATACCATTCTAGGAAAGACAGAGATAATGCAACATGTTGTACGCTAGAAAAATACAATCGATGAAACTGATCGGCCGTCATTGCTTTTATTAAAAATGAATAAGACATGCTAAATGTTATGTACAATATCAGCTTGCGAAGAAAGTTCCAATATTTAGCAGTTGGAACTATGGTGCCAATGCTTTCTCAAAGTTTATAGACAGTTTTTCCTACAATCATCTGTTAAATAACACTAACATCTAATAAAAATACGCTATGTGAAACACGTACACACAACATAGCTAAAAGACAAACTGAGCAAACACTTCTTTAGGAGGGAAGGGAGAAGTTGCTTTAATGATTTTATTGCAATATATCACTTAAACTGGACTTTCTTTTAAATGAACAATAAGAACTTCTCTTATATTTAGACAAATATCACGAACAAAAATGATGACAGAGTTGAAACGTTACCAAAGAACATGGTGTAACAAGACGGTGATGATATCTCAAAATTAAACTCTCTCATGAAATTATTGATTATGTATTGATAACAAACACACACATACACACACACACACACACACACACACACACACACACACACACACTCGAGCACACACGTATGCACGCACTTTATGTGAATAAGTGTTAAACACACTCTCTATAAATAGTTGAAAACCAGCGTTGGTTATGTAATGTAACGATCAAATTAGTAATATTAGTTTTAGAAGATGAGTTTTACTTGCGTACGTACCGCAATATGTAACTTTAAAGTCTCTGGAACCACACACTTTCATCTGATTAAAGAACCTGTACCTGAATTTCGGGAAGGATCCCACATTTCGTTCGATGCTGAGATCATGTTCCAGAACAGTTGGAGAGCCTTCGCAGGTGGTGCACGGTGAAAAAACCGGAAGATGCGCGCAGCGCCCAATGTCGCTGACACAGCCCTCCTGCACGGGCCTCTTTCCCGCGGCGATGGACGTCGGACGACTGAGCGGCTCGCGGCACAACACCGAAATAGCAGGAACCACAGAAGCAGACCATGGAGGAAAACAAGTCTACACCAGCGCCATGAATATAGAAATAACCCTTCGTTTTAGATTGTACAAAAATGATAATTTTATTGTGTATTTTAATTTTGACAAGTACAGTTTTTAACCGTGACGTCTATAGATTTTAATTAAGTATTTTTAGAGATAAAAGTAAATTACAAGTATTTTCTTAATACAGTATGTGCATATGTAATGTAACAAGTGTACCAGACGCCACCTGTTGGTAATAGTTTTATAATTAATATAAATGACGTGCATTCTGCCAACCAATTTTATGTGACGCAGCATGTGAAGGTTCCTGTGTGTGCACGGGTTACTCCTGTAACCGAAACTACCGGTATATTCTGGTACAATTGATTTTGATCGGATAGGGTAAAAAAAGGTTTGTTTTTGTAAAATAGTAAATTAGTATCATTATCGTTTCTGATCTGAAGATGGTTCTAGAGGAACCGAAATCGGTCATGTGAATAAACATTTTTGCAATCAAGACGGATTATAACTAACATTGTATAATCAGTGACTGCGGTATCCCACCAGACATTACGTCTGTTTTTGCAAAATATGGATATGAGTGCTAGTTTTGTTAATCAAATTGAAATTCTATTAGCAATAACACTTCTGTACACTAACTACATTTCCTGACATAGAAAATGAGCTCCCAAAAGACCTGGTCGAACGACAAAGTATTTTGGTAAATGTACATACCATCAGTGGGTATGTGAATGATTAGAGTTGTCGTTCTCTGATACATGTTGAACGGCCACCAGAGCGTATTAGTATTCTTCGTGTTCAGAGTTGTCAACAGGCATGGAAGGATATACAACGGATTAGAATAGCGTCAGTTAATGTGTGATGGCTGTGGAAGATACGGAGAGGCCACATACTAGTTTGAGACAGCGTTATCAGCACTTGACAGAGTTTGAGAGATTACTCACTGAGTGTCTCCATTCATCCAGCTGAACGGATGGTGCGGTGCCGGGATTTGTGTGGAATTTGGGTGTGACAGTGGCCAGATATTGTACTGTACTGGAAAGTGATGCCAGACACACTTGTCTCCGGTTCACCACGTCTGACCATCACCAGGGAGAATCGCCGTATTACGCGCCAAGCATATCGTGACCCTTTAACATCTGCATTTGCCATTAGAGAACAAGTAATGGACTCCCTGCAACATTATGTATCACCCTGTATCATTGGTCGAAGTCTAGGTGGAGCCGGACTAGGGAATTACCGTCCTATGAGTAAGCTGCCGTTTCCACTGTATTCGAAGTGGTGCCATTACCGGGAAGCATATACTGCTGATGAATGGCGTCCCATTGTGTTCAGCAATGAATCACTGTTCTGCATTACTGTGGATGACCGACGTCGGTGAGTATGGTGACGACCTAGACAAGGGTTCCATTCTTCCGAAGTTTTGGAGAGGCACAACGGTGTTATTCCTGACGTCATGTTGTGGGCAGCCTCATGAATGACTACAGATCACGGCTGATGGTGAATAAGCGAGCTCTCACGACACAACAGTACGTTACGGAAATCCTGCGCCCTCATGTGTCACCTCTCACACCACGTTACCACTGTGCCATTCTTCAACAGGACAATGCTCGTCCACACGTCGCACGTGTCGCTATAAACTTTTTACATGGTACTGAGGTACTCCTGTGGGCAACAACATCCCCAGATCTGTCCCCAACAGAACATGCGTGTGACCAAATGGAGCACCAACTCTGTTCTAGTTCCAGTATCCTTGATATCAAGGACCCGTTGCAATAGTTACGAGCAAGTTTGTCTCAGAAGAGGATGACACTCCTTTATGACACTTTTCCGAACCGAATCAATGAATGTTTCTAGGCCAGAGTAGGTGCAATGTCATAGCTATAAGTGGGCTCATACTGCCAGTTCTCTGTAAGTTTGTCTCGTTCTGTAATCTCAGAAATAATTTCACGTACCCACACAACCTGCAAAGTTTCATTTCGTTTCCTCCTCTCTTTCTGACTACTCCCTCCCTTTTCCAATGTAATATTACAAAATGAAGTTATAAGACTGTACTGACGCTTTGCGAGAAATTTGTATCGTTTAAATGAAGCAGACTTGTTGAGACTATTATAGCCACTATCTGAGCTACAAGACGCACTTGTTAAGATACTGGACTCGCATTTGGGCTGCATTGATCCAGATCGCTGCCTGGCCATCCAGATTTGTATTTTCCGCGGTTTCTAAAATTTGCTTAAAACGATTTCCGGTATGGTTTCTTTGAAAAGGTCACAGTCAATTTCCTTCTTCCATTCGTATCTGTGGTCCGCCTGCAATAATCCCGTCACTAAACACTGATCTTCCTGCCTTTCTTCCTATTCACAGTAGCAATGTCCGGAGAGACATCTATCTGCAACGATTTCCCAGTACATTCTGCCGTGCCCTATCAAGGGTCTCACAGAGATATGCCTGTCGTGATTTTAAAACGGACACTCGCATGTGATTTACATGCAGAGTAAAAGAATGTGCATGCAGAAGAGAAGGAGGAAGTGGAAGCGAAGACAACTTTGACACCAGGCAGAGAATGGGACCGTACTTGATACCAATACTTACGGTATTTCTACTGCTCTCGTTTCCTCTGAACCGCAATCTTAACACACACACAGATGGAAATGAAAAATCTTACGTTACATGCACCATACCGATATTTGTACAACTTTGTCTCAGAAGAAGATAAAACGGTTTCATAAAACTAAATGGTTGAAATGGCTCTAAGCACTGTGGGACTTGACTTCTGAGGTCGTCAGTCCCCTAGAACTTAGAACAACTTAAACCTAAATAACCTAAGGACATCACACACATCCATGCCCGAGGCAGGAACCTGCGACCGAAGTGGTCGCGCGGTTCCAGACTGTAGCGCCTAGAACCGCTCGGCCACACTGGCCGGCTTTTATAAAACTTTTCCCAGCCAAATCAATGCACACATCTAGGACAGAGCGGGTACAATGTCATGGTGATAAGTGAGCTTAAACAGCCAGTTCTTTGTAATAGGATGTACATTAGCTAATCGACAGTATCTGTTCGCCTATTAGTGGACATTAATACATGTGTAGCCACCGTTCGGTTTTATGATGGCTTGAGATCCGCTATGGATTTAAGATGGCTTGAGATCAGCTGTGGACGCTTCCAATGAGGCCCCCAAATGTCTGTCGAATGGTAACTCATTGTTCCTCAAGAGCGGAAATTCCCGAAGATAACTGATGTCGGAAGGAAGAAAGGACGATTTACGTCCCGTCGACATCAAGTTTATTAGAGACGGAAACAAGTTCAGATTGTCTCAAGAATGGGGAAAGAAATCAGCTGTGCCGTTTAAAAGGAACCATCCCATCATTGGCACTGAGTGATTTAGGTAAATCACGGAAAACCCAAATCTGTATGGACAGAGGCGGGTTTGAACCATCGTCCTCCCGAATGTGAGTCCTGTGTACTAACCCCTGAGCCACCTACTGATGTTGGACACTGTGGTTTGCAGCAACGATGTTTCGTTGACCTCACGTCTGGGCTCTGGGCAGGCCACTCCACTTCATCAATATTATTGTCACAAACCATTGCCTCTCGTATTTGCTTTATGACGTGGAGCATTGTCGCGCTCATACAGTTATCGTCTTCTAATAGTTCCTCTATTCTATATAGCACAATTATTGTAGCAAACATTGCCTCTCGTATGCTGCTCTATGACGGGAAGCATTGTCGTGCTCATGCAATTATCGTCTTCTAACAGTTCTTCTATTCTATGCAGCACACAGTGTTGTAAAATGTCCACATTTAGTGTTTTCTTAAGCACAAAAATCTGACCGCACCATATCCGTGAAGAACATCCTTGTACCATAAAACAACCTCAGCCATACTTCACAGTTGGCACTACACATGATGGAAAGTGAAGTTCTCCAGGCAGTCGACGAATACAGACCCCACTCATTGGTTTGCAAAAGGGCATAGCGCGACTCATCATTCCAGATGCCTCCAGCCATCCACTGTCCATAGGACTCGCTCTTTAAACCACCTAAATCACTGCTTAGTACTGAGTAGAGAAATGTGTGGCTTATGAAGAGCTGCTCAATCACTGTACATCATTCACTTTGGAACTCACGAGTGATTTCTTCTGCTGATTTCGTTAATATTTTACAACCGCCCTCCGCAGTGCTCAATGGTCCCTGCCTGTCAGTACACAGGTCTACCTTGTCCTTGTCTTGGTTTAGCTGTGGTTGTTACATCGCGTTTCCACATTACAGTCACATCACCAAGAGTCATTTCGGGCAACTGTCGACGGTCTGCAGTGTCTGTAACGGATCTGTGGGTGACTTCCTATGACTAGTCCATGTACAAAGTCAATGTGCTCTCCTGACCGACTCAGTCCGCTGTACCGCTTCTCTACTGACAACATAATACTCCCTGCCTTCTTTTATACTGGCTGTCAGCCTCATGACATCTAGTGGTCGATTCCATTGCATCCGTATACTTTTGACCAGAGTGGGTATATGAAATAAGAGGTACTAAATGACTTAGATTTCATTCCATTCGGAATTCATGTCCACCACCAAAATCAATACCAGGTATGTCTCCAATGGTACAAACGCACTGTAGTTTTCGTTGTGGTGTGTAAGTAAATGGCTTCCATATGCCATCAGACTGCCTCACCTCCTTCATAAATGGCGGTGATGTACCAGACTTAATTCAACACGTGACTAGAAACCGTTTTCCAAGTATCCTGTAGCGAGCATCATATATAGCCCAGTGCTGAGGCTCAGAGCGCGCTCACTGCGAGTGAGCCACCTGGGCCAGGAGCTGAGAACTTACGCTCTGCATCAATCAGGTGCTCACTCCAGTGCCATCGCATGGCGCCATCCATTGTCAGCCTATTGCTGAGGCATCGACCGGCACAGGAACTCTTAACGTCATTGATCATCCATTTAGGTTATGTGGTCTCATCTAGAAACATCAGAGTAACTGTTTTGTTGTTTAACTTTCCAGACATAGATACCATTTTGTTGTACAACGAGAACACTGGTTTCGCTTTTTCTGTTTTCATTCCTTGCTGTGAGCCTTAAAATCGGCCATTCGACCGGTTAGTTTGCGTGTCAGACACTGTGTTGGCGGTTAAGAGTTTATAAAATCCTCAAAAGTGACTTGGTACTTTTTCTGTCCATAGTCGTCAGACATAGCAATGGTGACAGGGAAGTTTATCTGCCAACGTTGTGCTCACATGTGCAAGCCTGCTCATTAGGTGGAGTGTATTGTTCATTTTGTAGACTGTTTCAGTGGGTCACGCATGGTGGAACAGATGGCTGCCTTCAATCGGGTGTTACTTCTGCCCCAGCAGATACAGCGGACTAAATAACTTCTCGAAAAGTGACTGGAGTCGCTGTCAGGCACGCCTCTGGAGGTTTCCCAGCATCTAGTCCAGATGGACACCTTGGACGAGAACTTCTGGACGGGTTTACCACTGTTCCGACAGTTCGACGGGAAGGTGGACCCTTGTACCAACTATGTGGCGCATATGGGGCAGCATCTCATGGCCCTCGGCACAGTCCTGGACACTGAACAGCACGCCTTCCTCCTGGCATGTGCAAGGCATGCGATGTACCACCTCCTGCAGCAATGGAACCCCATGCTCAGTCTTTTGACACTCTGAAGGTCAGTCTTTCCGAGAACTTCATCGCTCATGCCCATGTGGCTGGTGCAAAGTATTTATTTTCTGGTTGCCACAAGGCCTCTGGACATTCTTACCAAGAATGGGTTGCTCATGTTCAAGGGTTATCCCAGGACTGCCGTTTTGTCTGTCAGAATCTTACCTGAAACAGCCCAATGCAATTTCCCTGGTACACGACACGATTCTCGTACATGCACCAGATAACACCCCCTGCATTGACCTCTTAAAACAGAAAGATCCTTCTTTGGACACATGTCTTCCAGTCATACTGGCATTCGTTACGTTCCATTGCCTCACCACTTTCAGTGGTGGGCCGTGTTCTTGTCTAGTTATCATTATGTCATTCAGCACTGCACCACCTCCCACCGTTCTAATTCTTAGTGTGTGTTTCTACTTTGACGCTACACTAAAAGAGGCAGTCATCAGCCTAATGCTGGATGTGAAGCTCGTCACCAAGCACATGGCTGCCACCCAGTACTGTAGGAGGTTCTCCACTGGACGCACGTCAGGTGGCTGGCCGACCATTGACAGCTTAATCACCTGGAACTGCAAGCTTCCTGGTACTGCCAGTAAGAGTTGTTCACTCTTCAGGGTCCTTCCACTGCAGGGCTACACTGGGTAGACTAGAGACAGCATTCCCATGGCCCTCTGGCAATGGGTCCTCGCTCTGTTACATGAGGGACTCTGAGGGGTTGTGTCAACTGAAATACTGGGTCACCAACATGTCTATTGGCGGTCCATGGACACGGATATCACCAGAATGGTTACTTCTTGTCACCCATGTGAGGTTTCGCAAGCAGCCCCCACCTTGGTCCAATTCTGTGACCCTTGGGTCCATCTCCACATCGATTTCGTAGAGCCATTTCTTGGGCATCACTGGCTCATTGTGGTCGACACCGGTACTGCATTTCCACACGTCTCGCAAATGCCATCGAAGGTTTTCCCGAGACCAGTGTTACTGACACATTTCAGTGATCAAGCAGAACAGTTCGTTCACACATTTAAAATGCAGATGTCCATGCTGATCCACCACCACCTCCAGAGTTGGCATTGCTGCTGTTACTAGTGTCTTACAGGTCTACTCCACAATTTGGGTCTACCCCTGCAGAACACTTACATGGGTGTGTCCTTTGGTCTCTAGTTTCCTTAATGCTTCCTTCCCCACCTCCACACACCAATCGGCAGTCCTGGTGTCACAGATTTTCCCTACATGACGCAGTTTGGAAATTGGTCTACTGGAATGGGCGTCTCCGTTAGACTCCAGGCCTTATCTTCCTCCTACAATGGGGAGGTTATGGCGGAGGTTATCTTACTAACGGGCCCTGGGTGTCGTAAATATGTTAATCAGTTGTCACCCCAACGCAAGGAGACTCCTGTTTTCCGTGAGTTACCTTCCTCTTCTGTTGAAG
The DNA here is from genome assembly GCF_021461385.2 of Schistocerca piceifrons. Taxonomy (NCBI): domain Eukaryota; kingdom Metazoa; phylum Arthropoda; class Insecta; order Orthoptera; family Acrididae; genus Schistocerca; species Schistocerca piceifrons. The sequence goes on along the minus strand of NC_060144.1, from coordinate 156,148,856 downwards.
ATAGCAGCTTTCCAAATCATCTGGACCCCGAGATACTCTCTCCACCAGGGCCTGGCACTGCAGACATGGCCCCCGCCTTCACAGCTCCCAGTCCTTCAGCGCCACCTATCCCCATGGACGTGGACCTAGAACCCTAGCTGCCCCGACCACCGACACAAGCCTAGCGGAAGCGCAAGACGTCATATGCCCTGTGCCTTCACCATTCGTACGGGAGAGGGGGGGGGGGGGATGGATAATATATCTAGGACGAAAGCCCGTAGCTCGTACCATCGGATGAGAAGACTTGCAAAACGGGTTCCAGGCCGAGTTCGTGTCAGCTTTGCCGGTCCTTCTGTACGCGCAAACTCTCATCGACGGCCAACAGGCGGCCTCACCTGCGCCATAGTGGTCGCGGTGTACACGGACCTAATTTCTTCCTCACAGCACGTGACTGGAAATAGTCCGGTATGTGTACTGGAGCGGGTGTCCTGTGTAACCCCGTGCTGAGGCTCAGATGGCGTTCACACCGAGTGAGCCGCGTGGGCCAGTAGGCGACAGGTTACGCTCTTCATCAGGCAGGTGCTTATTCCGGTGTCATCGCAGAAGCCTCAGTGCTGTCCACTTTCAGCATACCGCCGGACGTCGACCCACGAACTTTTCAGGACCTCGGCCAACCATTAACGTTATGTGTTCTCCGACGCTGCTCAACAAGAAGGAGCAAAATAACTGTCTTGTTGTTTAAATTCACTGGCAATGCCGAACTTCCGTCTTTATCTAGAGATACTATTATGTTGTATACCGTGAACAACGGTTATTTTCTTTTCATTCTTTACTGTGGGATTCAGATAGGCCAGTAGATCGGTTACTTTGTATGTCACAAAAGACAATATGTTCGCAGTACAAAATCAATAACATACTTACAAATAACATTAACACTTGGTTCAAGAATCATAAAAGAAGGTTGTATACATGGAAGAATCCTGGAGATACTAGAAGGTGTCATATAGATTATATAATGGTAAGACAGAGATTTAGGAACCAGGTTTTAAACTATAAGACATTTCCAGGGGCCGATGTGGACTCTGACCACAATCTATTGATTATCAATTGTAGATTAAAATTGAAGAAACTGCAAAAAGGTGAGAAGTTAAGGAGATGGGACCTGGATAAACTAACTAAACCACGGGTTGTGCAGAGTTTCAGGGAGAGCATAAGGGAACAATTGTCACGAATGAGGGAAAGAAATACAGTAGAAGAAGAATGGGTAGCTTTGAGGGACGAAGTAGTGAAGGCAGCAGAGGATCAAGTAGGTAAAAAGACGAGGGCTAGTAGAAATCCTTGGGTAACAGAAGAAATATTGAATTTAATTGATGAAAGGAGAAAATAAAAAATGCAGTAAATGAAGTAGGCAAACAGAAACACAAACGTCTCAAAAATGAGATCGACAGGAAGTGCAAAATGGCTAAGCATTGATGGCTAGAGGACAAATGTAAGGATATAGAGGCTTATCTCACTACGGGTAAGATATATACTGCCTACAGGAAAACTAAAGAGACCTCTGGAGGAAACAGAACCACTTGTACGAATATTAAGAGCTCAGATGGAATCCCAGTTCTAAGCAAAGAGGGGAAAGCATAAAGGTGGAAGGAGTATACAGAGGGTCTGTACAAGGGCGATGTACTTGAGGACAATATTATGGAAATGGAAGAGGATGTAGATGAACATGAAACGGGAGATATGATACTGCGCGAAGAGTTTGACAGAGCACTGAAAGACCTGAGTCGAAACAAGGCCCTGGGAGTAGACAACATTCCATACTGACGGTCTTGGGAGAGCCAGTCCTGACAAATCTCTACCGTCTGGTGAGCAAGATGTATGAGACAGACGAAATACCCTCAGACTTCAAGAATAATATAATAATTACAACCCCAGAGAAAGCAGGTGTTGACAGATGTGAGAATTACCGAACTATCAGTTTAATAAGTCACAGCTGCAAAATACTAACGCAAATTCTTTACAGACGAATGGAAAAATTGGTAGAAGCCGACCTCGGGGAAGATCAGTTTGGATTCCGTAGAAATATTGGAACACGTGAGGAAATACTAACCCTACGACTTCTCTTAGAAGAAACATTAAGGAAAGGCAAACCTACGTTTCTAGCATTTGTAGACTTAGAGAAAGCTTTTGACAATGTTGACTGGAATACTCTCTTTCAAATTCAAAAGGTGACAGGGCTAAAATACAGGGAGCGGATGGCTATTACCAATTTGTACAGAAACCAGATGGCAGTTATAAGAGTCGAGGGGCATGAAAGGGAAGCAGTGGTTGGGAATGGAGTGAGACAGGGTTGTAGCCTTTCCCCAATGTTATTTAATCTGTATATTGAGCAAGCAGTAAAGGAAACAAAGGAAAAATTCGGAGTAGGTAGTAAAATCCATGGAGAAGAAATAAAAACTTCGAGGTTCGCCGATGACATTGTAATTCTGTCAGAGACAGCAAAGGACTTGGAAGAGCAGTTGAACAGATTGGACAGTGTCTTGAAAGGAGGGTATAAAATGAACATCAACAAAAGCAAAAAGGGATAATTGAATGTAGTCGAATCAAATCGGGTGATGCTGAGGGAATTAGGAAATGAGACATTTAAAGTAGTAAAGGAGTTTTGCTATTTGGGGAGCAAAATAACTGATGATGGTCGAAGTAGAGAGGATATAAAATGTAGACTGTCAATGGCAAGGAAAGCGTTTCTGAAGAAGAGAAATTTGTTAACATCGAGTACAGATTTAAGTGTCAGGAAGCTGTTTCTGAAAGTATTTGAATGGAGTGTAGCCATGTATGGAAGTGAAACATAGACGATAAACAGTTTGGACAAGAAGAGAATAGAAGCTTTCGAAATGTGGTGCTACAGAAGAATGCTGAAGATTAGATGAGTAGATCTCATAACTAATGAGGAGGTATTGAATAGAATTGGGGAGAAGAGGAGTTTGTGGCACAACTTGACAAGAAGAAGGGCCGGTTGGTAGGACATGTTCTGAGGCATCAAGGCATCACAAATTTAGCATTGGAGGGCAGTGTGGAGGGTAAAAATCGTAGAGGGAGACCAAGAGGAGAATACACTAAGCAGATTCACATGGATGTAAGTTGCAGTAAGTACTGGGTGATGAAGAAGCTTGCACAGGATAGAGCAGTATGGAGACCTGCATCTAACCAGTCTCAGGACTGAAGATCACAACAACAACAAAAACAAATAACATGTAAAATTTTCTGTCCGTAGCCCACTGTCATGGCGTGTACTGTGAATTGCAGTGTAGTACATTGCATAATGCTGCTGGAATATAACATTTGGTAGCGTGGTCATGACGTGTATGGCAACAGGGATTACAGTTCTTTCCATATACTGATGAGCATTCAGCCGCCCTTCTGCAATTACCAAATCAGTCCTGATGTCATTCCAATAGCTTCTCACACCATACCTACTGGAAGGATCTGTCCTAGCTCTTTTTGCAAGCACTCGTTCTCCCTTCATTAGAGTCACTGCACTGCCGGTGAGATACATCGATATAACTCTCCCATGTACCACATGCCAATGATTTGATCTTGTTCAAAATCGGAAAGGTATGAATAACTTGTATGTTTAAGTCTTTTGAGCAAGCTGTGTTGAAATCTCTATTAGTAGGAATTGCTGTTTTAGAACTGAAAACAGGTTCACACGAGAACGTAGTTTCAATCAACTTAACGCAAATAATGGAAATACTGGAGTATCATTTTTGGTGCGTTCCGTGAAGGAACATGTCCTACCAACCAGTCCCTTCTTCTTGTCAAGTTGTACCACAAACTCCTCTTCTCCCCAACATCTTACATTTCCGTCAATACAACAGAGTAGAGAGAGCCCTCCTGAGTAGCACACATAAAGAAAAATCATGACATTCTTTCCGTTTTGCTTTCTCCCTTCAGTCCTGGTCAGTAAAGATCAAAAGTGAAGTGATTCACTGTTAAGTATGTGCAATTGGGTGCCGGTGCGAACCCCAATTGACTGACAGAATGGCTGTCTCTTTAACTCAGGATGCACGATGGTGGGTTGAGAAAGACCAGCAACTTAGCGGTCGTGGAATCAGTAGAGCTCACATGGAAATATCACCAACTTGCCCTCACATTTTAAGGAGACAAAAGCAGACTTGCAAGATATCAGCTACAGGATTCCATCCAGAGCGAAAATTTGGGCCATAATTGTGATAATACACAGTTATGACCAGAATGTACAGCTCCCTGCGCACCGGTTGTTTGTCATTGGCTCCGCCCCCCTGCCGCCGCCTAATGCCCGACTGCGAAGTACTGCGTAGCGGAGTGACAGCCAGAGCTCTCCTATTGGCGGGCTCTTGAAGGAGACGGCAGAGGAGGAGGAGGGGGTCTCGTCTTCCCAACATGTTTTGAGATGTTATTCGAGAACACATGTTATTTTGTGGGCAAAAAGAGTTAACAAGAGGGCTGTACAAACGTCCCCTCACCGGTTTGATTCAATTGACAGGTTGTGTAGGGCACAATCAGGACGTCAGGAGTATTTGTGAACAGAAAGACGAAACTCTCAAACGTTTTCGAGAAAATCGAGTCTGAAGAACTCCACATCGCACCATAAATGACATTTGAAGATGTAAGAGAAGTACTTTAAGGACACCAAGAAACAAAATATCGATATAATTGGACTAGACAGCTCATATTTGAATCTCATGATATAGTGCTGTATTTCCCTCTGCATTATGTGATTAGACTATCTGTACAACAAACGTTTTCTTCTGACCCGCCCAGCTATTCAGTCCTCAAAGTTTCAGTGGGTGTGGAATTTCAGTGTAGTGCTCGAAGAATAGAGGAACAGAACAATATGCACTTCTGACTAAAGCCACTGTTTCACATTCAACATCACCTCTCCATTCAAGCATTCTAATAACAAACATCACACTATTTACATTTTGAGATGTTGATATTGCATTGTTCGAATGCAGAAGTGATGTGCAATGTCGATAAGTTGCTATAATCAGCTTTGCTTTGACAACTTCACTAAGACCTCACATCTGCATTTTGAAGATTAAAAAGCTGTGCAACCGTCTCAGATCAATAAAAAACGTTTCTTTTCCACATGGCGTAATTATTCTAACAAGGAGGAAAAACAGCAATAAGTTCTGAAACTGAAACAGGTGTGTTTTCAGTGCCATGAGTAGGCGAACAAGGGGAAAGCTGGGACAAATTTAATTTATTCAAGATGGCGGCTATTCCTAGGTGGTCACCCCACCTCCTGTCCCTCGAGTGGAAGGGGGGGGGGGAGGGGTAGATGTGGGAAAGTTGCACTGATGACATCATCACCCCTCTCCTCCCCATTTGCTCATTTACCCTCCCCTGCTTAGCATTCGCCATCTGTTCTCCCCCTTCACCTCCCCTTCCCCAACTGTGAAATGATGGGAAAACGATTCAGTCTATGTTGCGCTGCTGGAGAGGAAGGACATAAGGTATTATTTTAGGAACTATGTTCATTTATTTATATCTGTATTATCCTGCTGGAAGAATTTCCTTAACTTTGGTGGGGAAACCGAACTGAAAATGATTCTACGATCTTGCTACTTGAAATTCAGACAAACCCAACTGCCTAAAATTGGTGGGACAACAGAAAAACGCTCTCTTAAAAAACGGATCTCACGACACAAAATGAGCAATAAATTCGAGCAATATATTGTTCAATTTTTCAACATTAATTAAATTAATTTATTGAATTGCTGGGAAATGTGTTCAATGGACTTGATATTGCTGTTGGACAGGGAGGCGTTTAATAAATTTATTACCTGTTAGCATACAGCTGAGCGCTGTGTCCATAGTGTCCTACATCAGGAATGGAAGGAGTTGACAATGAACGAGCGTAGGGGAAATACTTCTCGGCAAATAACGGTGATGCAGCATAATGGACTCAGGACGGTTTTCATAGATAACAGAAACTACTAAATGTGCTGAAACTGTTTATGTTATTTTTTTTTAATGACTGGTCAATCCACATTGCAGCAGACAACTTTATTCTATTCCACTACCCCAGACGTGTTCGATAGGTTACATATCAGTAGAATATGCTGGCCACTTAAGACGAGCGATGTCGTTATCTTGAAGGAAGTCATTTACAAAATGTGCACGATGGGGGCGTGATTGTCGTCCATGAAGACGAATGCCTTTCAAAAATGCTGGCGGTATTGTTGCACTATCGGTAGGGGGATAGCATTCACGTATCGTACAGCCGTTACGGCGTCTTCCATGACCACCAGCGGCGTCCGGCGGCCTCACATAATGCCACACCAAAACATCAGGGAGCCTCCACCTTGTTGCACTCGTTGGACAGTGTGTCTAAGGCGTTCAGCCTGACTGGGTTGCATCCAAACACGTCTCCGACGATTGTCTGGTTGAAGGCGCATGCGACAATCATCGGTGAAGAGAACGTGATGCCAGTCCTCAGCGATCCATTCGGCATGTCGTTGGGCCCATCTGTTCTGCGCTGCATGGTGTCGTGGTTGCGAAGATGGACCCCGCCATGGAAGTTGGTAGTGAAGTTGCGCATCATGCAGCCTACTGCGCGCAGTTTGAATCATAACACGACGTCCTGTGGCTGCACGAACGGCATTATTCAACATGGTGACGTTGCTGTCAGGTTCCTCCAAGCCATAATCCGTAGGTAGTGGTCATCCACCGCAATAGTAGCCATTGGACGGCCTGAGCGAGGCATGTCATCGACAGTTCCTGTCTCTCTGTATCTCCTCCATGTCCGAACAACATCGCTTTGGTTCACTCCTAGAAGCTTGGATATTTCCCATGTTGAGAGCCCTTTCTGGCAGAAAGTAACAATACGGACGCCATCGAACCGCGGTATTGACCGTCTAGGCATGCTTCAACTACAGACAACACGAGCCATGTACCTCCTTTCTGGTGGAATGACCGGAACTGATCGGCTGTCGGACCAGCCGTCTATTAGGCGCTGCTCATACATGGTCGTTTACATCTTTGGGCGGGCTTACTGACGTCTCTGAACAGTCCAAGGGACTGTGTCTGTGCTACAGAATCGACAGTCAACGACGATCTTCACGAGTTCTGAGGACCGATGTGATGCAAAACTTTTTATGGTGTGTGTATAATTTTACATACGTTCACAAGTCCTGATTTCCATGCAGTGTTGTTGTTTCTGTCACTGTAAATTTGTTACTATGTTTTACGTTACTGCAGCAATAATAATCATCCTTGTACTATATTGAGACTATTCGTTTAGTAGCGGTCAGAAATAAATCTTAGCCTGTAGCTGATATTTAGTGACAGTAGTTTTGATAGATGATCAGCGATTTTGTTGTTACCCTTGCTGCCTGCCGGCCGGAGTGGCCGAGCGGTTCTAGGCGCTACAGACTGGAACCGTGCGACCGCTACGGTCGCTTGTTCGAATCCTGCCTCGGGCATGAATGTGTGTGATGTCCTTAGGTTAGTTAGGTTTAAGTAGTTCTAGGGGACGGATGACTTCAGAAGTTAAGTCCCATAGTGCTCAGAGCCATTTTTGAACCTTGCTGTATATTTGTTTAGCGGTGATTATTCCTTCGTTTTATTCTGGCAGTAATCAGTTGTGTATTACGTTCCGATGGGACTTAACTGTCAGAAATAAACTTCATTTCCAGTTGAAATTGCGTGATAGTGATTAGCGAAATTGTATGTTTACATCTGCTTTTCGACGATTCTAACAGCGAAGCGATGTTATTGTGTTATATTGATGGATATCTGTAGTGATGTCTTATTTAAGTTAAATTTTGTCTCTGGTTATATTGCGGTTTATCCAGGATATTGGTGGGTAATGTCAATAAAGTCTTCGATAAATTGTTTACATTTTAATTCAATTTGTTCGTTGAGGATTAAATGTGGATAATTTCTTCTGTGGAAATATATTTCGATTTCCTCCAATATATTCACTGTCGGTCCTTTTGGTAATATGTGTCAAATATCGAAAGGATGTATCAGTCGGTGTGTTCTGTGTCGTTCATTTTTAATGGGTTGGATAAAGATGGATGGGTTGTTGTCACTTAATGTAACATGTTCGCGACATCAGTGTATTATAAATAACTTACACATAATACAACAAATGTACGAAAATTCAAAAGATGTTCAATTGCAGATAACCTCATGATGGCTGTATAGTCGAAACAGGCGTGTAGTTTAAGGAAACATAACGCTCATAACAGCGTAACTGTTTACGTAAATGTATTATGTCCTTAAAAGATAATTTTTTTTCGTAGAAGGCCCAGGAGATTAAAAATTATATGTGTTTAGATTCTTCCATTCGAAGGAGTACTTAATCCAGGCGGTTGCTTTGAGATACCCACGAAGGATTTGTCGCTCTGTCCTTCCCCAGTGCGGGCTTGTTCCACGCCTCTAACGAACCCAACTCGGCATGTTGAACCCTAACTTGCCCATCTCCTTCCCTGAATGTGGCTGTCTCGCCAACGCTTTCGAGGAAACTACCACGTAACGTAAGTGGTGTTCTTGGGCGTCAGTTCCAGCAGAAACTGAGAAACCTCGTGGCACCAAGTGGCTGTCCGCCAGAGCCCAGTTCAGAAGTTGCTTGGTGACCCGGTTTATGTGAGAAGCCGCTCTCAGCAGAGCCCGTTCATTTCGTAAATGGTGGCGGCGATATTGGGCTGGCGGTGCCGTGCAATATAGCGTGACGACCGACTTGGAGGGCACGGCTGCCTTAGACGCTTGATTTATTTACTTTACGTGGCCTCTGACATTATAGCAATCTACAGCCACCGAAAAATAATAAAAAAATGTACGCGTAAAGTTAATCGATAAAACTCTTAAATTACTGAAATATACGACAGTTCACACTAGTACTAAGTCTATGAACAACGACAGCGTAAAATATGATGACAGTCAAGGCGATATAAAGAGTATTTTCTAAGTTAGAAGGAAAAAAAAATGTGTTTAACGACCGACCGACGATGAGGTCCTTCTAGTCGGAGAACAAACTGGAATTGGGGATAGACTGGGAAATACACTACTGGCCATTAAAATTGCTACACCACGAAGATGGCGTGCTACAGACGCGAAATTTAACCGACAGGAAGAAGGTGCTGTGATATGCAAATGATTAGCTTTTCAGAGCATTCACAAGAGGTTGGCGCCGGTGGCGACACCTACAACGTGCTAACATGAGGAAAGTTTCCAACCGATTTCTCATACACAAACAGCAGTTGATCGGCGTTGCCTCCTGAAACGTTGTTGTGATGCCTCGTGTAAGGAGGATAAATGCGTACCATCACGTTTCCGATTTTGATGAAGGTCGGATTGTAGCCTATCACGATTGCGGTTTATCGTAACGCGACATTGCTGGTCGCGTTGGTCGAGATCGAATGACTGTTAGCAGAATATGGAATCGGTGGGTTCAGCAGGGTAATACGGAATGCCGTGCTGGATCTCAACGGCCTCGTACCACTAGCAGTCGATATGACAGGCATCTTATCCGCATGGCTGTAACGGATCGTGCAGACACGTCTCGATCCCTGAGTCAACAGATGGGGACGTTTGCAAGAAGACAAGAACCATCTGCACGAACAGTTCGACGACGTTTCCAGCAGCATGGACTATCAGCTCGGAGACCATGGCTGCGGTTACCCTTGACGCTGCATCATAGACAGGAGCAACTGCGATGGTGTACTCAACGACGAACCTGGGTGCACGAATGGCAAAACGTCATTCTTTCGGGTGAATTTAGGATCTGTTTACAGCATCATGATGGTCGCATCCGTTTTTGATGACATCGCGGTGAACGCACATTGGAAGCGTGTATTCGTCATCGCCACACTGGCGTATCACCCAGCGTGATGGTATGGGGTGCCATTGGTTACACGTCTCGGTCACCTCTTGTTCGCATTGACGGCACTTTGAAGAGTGCGCGATACATTTCAGATGTGATACGACCCGTGGCTCTACCCTTCATTCGATCCCTGCTAAACCCTACATTTCAGCAGGATAACGTACGACCGCATGTTTCTGGTCCTGTACTGGCCTTTCTGGATACAGAAAATGTTCGACTGCTGCCCTGGCCAGCACATTCTCCAGGTCTCTCACCCATTGAAAACGTCTGGTCAATGGTGACCAAGCAACTGGCTCGTCACAATACGCCAGTCACTACTCTTGATGAACTGTGGTATCGTGTTGAAGCTGCATGGGCAGCTGTACCTGTACACGCCATTCAAGCTCTGTTTGATTGAACGCCCAGGCGTATCAAGGCCGTTATTACGGCCAGAGGTGGTCGTTATGGGTAGTGATTTTTCTGGATCTATGCACCCAAATTGCGTGAAAATGTAATCACATGTCAGTTCTAGTATAATATATTTGTCCAATGAATACCCGTTTATCATCTGCATTTCTTCTTGGTGTAGCAATTTCAATGGCCAGTAGTGTAAATACACCGTGTCCTTTTCAAAGAATAAGCCAGGTATTTGTCTTAAGCATATCAGAAAAACACTGCAAACCTAAATATCTGGCCGAATGGCCAGGTCCTCCCGAATATGAGTCCGTTCTCTTAATTACTTCGTCAAATCAGTCGGTATCTCAGTGAGCTGACAAAAATCATGGCATACTTCCTAATGTTGTGTTGAGCCTCCTTCTTCCCGGCATAGTAAAGCATCTCGACGAGACACGGACTCAACAAGACACTGGAAGTACGCTGCAAAAATATTGAGCTGTGCTCTATTGGCATCCATGATTGCGAAAGTGTTCCCGTTGCAGGATTTTGTGCACGTAGTGACCTCTCGATTATGTTAGATAAATGTTCGTAGGGATTCACGCTGGCCGATCTGGGTGTCAAATCATTAGCTCGAACTGTCTAGAACGTTCAAAACATTCGCTAACAGTTGTGGCCCGGTGACATGGACTGTGTTCGTCCACGAAAGTTCCATCTTTATTTAAGGACATGAACACCATGAATAGCAGCAAATGGTCTCCAAGTAGTCAAACAAAATCGTCTCCAGTCAGTGTAACAGAGGACACAGTCTATTCCAAATAACCAAAGCCCACACCATTATGGAGCCACTACCAGCTTGAACAGTACCTTTGGCCCACGACTTCGTGTGATCTGTGCCACACTCCAACTCTACTATCAACTCTTACAAACTAAAATCGGTACTCATTTGACCAGACCATGGTTTTCCAGTCATCTAGGGTCCAACCGATCTGGTCACCAGCCCATGAGAGACAATGCAGGCGATGTCGTGCTGTTAGCAAAGACACTCGCATCGGTCGTCTGCGGCCATAGCCTTTTGACGCCAAATTTCGCCGCACTGTCCTAACAGATATGTTCGTCATACGTACCACATTGATTTCTAAGAGTGATTATACGCAGTGTTGTTTGCCTTTTAGCACTGACATCTTTATGCGAACGCCAATGCTCTCGAACGTAAAGTGAAGGCCGTCGGCAACTGCTTTGTCCGTGGTGAGAGCTAACGCCTGAAATGCAGTATTCTCCACACACTTTTGACACTGGGGATCTCGGAATATTGAACTCCCCGACGATTTTCGAAATGGACTGTCCCATGCGTCTAGCTGCAATTAACATTCCGCGTTCAAAGTCTGTTTATTCCCGTCGTGGTGTCGTAATCATGCCAGTAACCTTTCCAAACGAGTCGTCTGAATACAAATGATAGCTCCACCAATGCATTGCTCTTTTATATCTTGTCTACGTGATACTCCCTTTTGTATCCCATCCGCGTCGCCATGTTTTGTATCACGCCTGGGGGGCGGCGCGTGGGTAGGAACGGGAGCAGGAAAATTGCGGCGGCACTGCAGTGAGTTTAAAAATGTTTTACTGGTGCAAGAAAGAATACATAACTTTGTAGAGATGCGAAGTCTTCGACCCGTCGTATAGAGACCAAACCGAAGCGAAGTTTCCTGGCTGGCTGCACCTGATCAGATGGGCTGAAGCAGTCGCGGAGCTCGTAGACCTCGACAGCACCGGGTAGAGGGCGCTGTCGTCTGTGTCTCGTGGTAGTGCCAACCTTTGAAACTATGCGTTACTATCAATACCACACTCCCACCATCCGTATATGTGCATATCGCTATGCCATGACTTTTGTCACCTCATTCTATCGAGTGGCGAGCGGTGCGGATGGCATGACTGCCGTGCACGCTTGATTTACTTACATTACGTGGTTTTTGATGTTACAGCTTATTAGGACCACCAAAAAATAACTAAAAATTGTGACTTAAAATCAGTCAATAAGATTTTTAAATTACCGAAGTATACCACAGTTCACACTAGTGCTCAATCCGTAAAAAGCGACAGTGTTAAATACGCAGACAATCAAGTATATACACAGAGTACTTTCTAAATTAGAAGGAAAGAAGATTTGTTTTTAATGTCCGACCAACGAAGAGCTCATCCTAGCCGGAAAACGATCTGGAATCGGGGATAAACTAGGAAAAAAATACTCTGTCTCCTTTTCAAACAAGCATCCATGTATTTGCGTTAAGCACCCAATACTTCCGAACGTGAGTCCGTTGTTGCAACTACTGCGCGAAGAGGATCGGTATCTACATTGGCTGTCACGCTTTCTTCAGCTCCAGACTCATTTTGTTACCAGTGAATTCATCAGCGAGCATTATTGTCATAAATCTGACGTGGCATCATCATTCATCTGTCAAAAATGGTTCAAATGGCTCTAAGCGCTATGGGACTTAACATCTCAGGTCATCAGTCCCCTAGACGTAGAACTACTTAAACCTAACTAACCCAAGGACATCACACACATCTATACCCGAGGTAGGATTAGAACCTGCGACCGTAGCAGCAGCGCGGTTCCGGACAGAATCGCCTAGAACTGCTCGGTGACAACGGCCGGCAGTCATCAGTCACGCATCCACCAGCCGATTGCGTATGTATCTGACTTAAGTCAAGCTCTTCGTCAGGCCGTTCTTCATGGATTAACTGTTTACGTGGCGCTGGTCCGCTGAAACCCGACAACAAATAACTCCTTTCTCGGTCACTGACTTGAATGAACACTATTCTTTATACGATGAGGACGTCTGGTTGTAGGGTGCATAACGGCATGCTTATCGGCGCTCTTGCGGAATATGAAATGCTTAGTGAGACGAACGCAGTCTCTCTCCGTAAGCAAACTTTTTGGGACACATATTGCAGACTTGAAATAATTTCTGGTAACTAACACACAGACAGCAATTGCTTATCAATGGCCAGTTATTAAGATCACACATGGAATCGAGCATACCTACAGAACACTATCTGGTGAAGAGTATCTGGACACCTGTTATTGGACATCAATATGGACTGTGTCCACCCTTCGCCTTTATGATGGCTAGGATTCTTCTGGGGACAACTTCAGTGAAGTGTCTGAATGTCTGTGGATGAACTGCAGCCCATTCTTCCTCAAGAGTTCAAACGAGAGAAAGTACTCATACCGGACACTGGAGTGAAGTCAGCATTCTAACTCATCCCAAAGACATTCCATTAGCTTCAGGTCTGGCCTTTTGGCAGCCTAGTCCATTTCACCAAAGATTTGTGCACGAACCACTGGTTCACAGATGCTGCTTTATGACAGGGAGCATTGTCATGCTGAACAAGCATCGTCTCCGAACTCCTCTTGTACTGTGTGCAGTACGCAGCATTGTAAAATGTATTCGTATCCTTCGGTATTTAGAGTTCTCTTAAGCGCTGTACGGGGGCTACACCTTAACAACGAGAAACAGCCCCATACTGTAACACCACATTCTGCGTACTTCACTGCTGATCTCATGTAACGTTCTCCGGACATTAGCCACACCCAAACCCTTTCAACGGATTGTTACAGGGTGTAGCGTGATTCATCACTCCGAATAACTCGGTTCCAGTCTTCCACTGCCCAATGACGTTGTTCTTTACATCATCCGAAGCGTCGCTTAGCATTCACTACAGAAGTGTGTGGCTTGTGAGGAGCTGCACGCCCATTGTATCACATTCTTTTTAAATTCCTACGCACAGTCATTGTGCTACCTTTAGTGCTCTCTTTATCAGATTTCTTGCGATATTTTACAGCCACCCTCAGCAAAACTCGACAGTACATGAGGTCTGCTTGATCTTGTTTCAGCTGTGTTTGTTCACTCGCGTTTCCACTTCAGAATCACCTCACTAACAGCCGACTTGGGTAGCTTAGCAAGGTTAAAATGTCCCTGATGGATAAGTTACAAGGGTAACATAACGTTCGAGGTAAGTGAGTTCTCTTGATCGATCCATTCTGATGTTCCTACATCAACACAATGCTCCCCATCTACTTTTATATTAGAATTATATTAATACATTGAGCTGCTAACGGGCGTTGATATATATCAACGGGGACAAGTGAAAATGTGTGCCCCGATTGGGACCTCCTGCTTACATGGCAACCGCTCAATCCATCTGAGCCACCAAGGGCACAGAGGATAGCGCGACTGTCGGGACTATCTCGCGCACGCCTCCCGCGAGACCCACATTCTCACCTTGTATGTCCACACACTACGTTCGTAGTGTCCCACCCCAACACACTCATTACTTGTGGAAGACAATCTTACCAAGTCCTGTAAGAGTTCAGGGAATATGTGTGCATCCGCGCAGAAGAAGAAGGTCATGGCATGTATTGCCAGAATTATACAGGGTGTTACAAAATGGTACGACCAAACTTTCAGCAAACATTCCTCACACACAAAGAAAGAAAATTTGTTATGTTGACGTGTGTCCGGAAACGCTTACTTTACATGTTAGAGCTCATTTTATTACTTCTCTTCAAATCACATTAATCATGGAATGGGAACACACTGCAACAGAACGTACCAGCGTGACTTCAAACACTTTGTTACAGGAAGTGTTCAAAATGTTCTCCGTTAGCGAGGATACATGCATGCACCCTCCGTCGCATGGAATCCTTGATGCGTTGATGCAGCCCTGGAGAATGGCATATTGGATCACAGCCGTCCACAATACGAGCACGAAGAGTCTCTACATTTGGTAGAGCTTTCAAATGCTCCCATAAATGAAAATCAAGAGGGTTGAGGTCAGGAGAGCACTAACCTGTTGATGCTACGTACTGATGTGCTTGATGCTAGTACGGTAGAACAATGAGCCGCATGTCAACACAAGCACCGAAGTCAGCATTACCTCCCTTCAATTGGGCCAACTGGCGGTGAATCGAGGAAGTACAGTACATACTGACGAAACTAAAATGAGCTCTAACATGGAAATTAAGCGTTTCCGGACACATGTCCACATAATATCTTTTCTTTATTTGTGTATGAGGATTGTTTCCTGAAAGTTTACCTTTTTGTAGCACCCTGTATAGTTATATGGATATGGTGTCTGTTGATGACCTACAACTGTCCAGAACGAAATTAGAATTATATTAATACCATCAGCTCCTAATAGGCACTGTTATATATCAACGGGGACAGGTGAAAATGTGTGCCCCGACTGGGACTCGAAACTGGGATCTCTGCTTACATGGCAACCGCTCTATCCATCTGAGCCACCAAGGGCACAGAGGATAGCATGACTGTAGGGACTATCTCATTCTCACCTTGTATGTCCACACATTACATTCGTAGTGTCCCACCCGAACACACTCATTACTCGTGGAAGACATTTACAAAGTCCCACAAGAATTCGGGGAATACGTGTGCATCCGCACAGAAGAAGGTCATGGCCGGTATTGCCAGAACTATATACTTATATGGATATGGTGCCTGTTCTTTCGGACATGTCCGAAAGAACAGACACCATATCCATATATATACATACTTCTATACTGGTGGGTCCGCCTCTCGTTAGATGAAGTGACGAATTCTGGGTTATGTAGGGGTGTCTGGACACTTTTGATCAGGTAGTGTACAAGTGCATTCACGTTCCAGCTTAACGTTTTAATAGAACTTTAACACATTTATGACACAAAATATTAAATACGACGATAATATGCTGCAATAAGTGCTAAAAGTTATTCTCTGGTTTATGTGACTTGCTGACCATTTATAAAAATTTATCAGTTACCATAATGATCCAGTGCAGGCTCTCAATATGTATACACATGGGGTGTTACAAAACGATACAGACAAACTTAGAGCAGTTTTACGTGTTGTCTTGAGGAACAAATCGAGTTTAGGAACCCCTGTCCACAAGCATCATCCAACGACGCTTCAGAGTGTCGAAGTTACAGGTGCCGGCCCCTGCCGCTAGGCCTCCCCTTTGGCAGCGAATATGACTCTTTTTTTCCCTGACGGAACATAGGCGGAACGTCTCGCAATGTTGTTTGTCATTCAGTGAACGCGGCAGATTGCTACGATCACCAGTGGAGGAAGTTGAACTAGCTGTTGCTTAGATAGGCCTTACCTGCCACGAATGTGATGGTCTGTTGCCTCAGTGGATGACAGTTACTAACAGGGGTTTCCATCCACAGTTTATTTTTCTCTCGGAATCCTCTAAGACCTCCAATTGTTTCCGGTACAGAGGAGAAAAATAAACAGCGGTTGAAAATCAGTGTCCAAAATCGTCATCCATCAAAGCAACAGAACATCACAAAGACTGTCTATGCAGCAACTAGCTCTGTCTTCTCCCCAAGCGATCCTGGCAATCAGTTGTGATCTCTGAATAACGAACAACGTTGCGAGACGTTCCACCTGCGGTCCTCACCGTACAATCACGTTTGCTGCATAAGGGGTGACTCAGCGGCAGGCAGCGGCGTCTGTAACTTCGACACTCTGTAGCGTCCTTGGATGACGTGTCTGGATCCGGGCTCCTATCCTCAATTTGCTCCTCAAGAGACCCTCTACAACCACTTGTAGTCTGGCGGTATCAATTTTTTAACACCCTGCATATAAACGTATAACTAAATTTTAACCCTGGGTAGCTGATGTGAGTAGGGACCAAACTTACTAATGTTGTGAAGGTCGACAACACACAATTTTTAAACTACTGAAACTTGGCGCCACGCGCTCCGATTGGCCGCGGGATTGCCCTGTTGCTGGATGCTCTGGACAACGCATGACCGTGGATGCTTTGCGTGCCGGAGATCGCATTGTATCCAAGGCCGCCCGCATGTTCGGTGGTAGCGCCCCAGCCTTC
Source organism: Schistocerca piceifrons (assembly GCF_021461385.2). Lineage (NCBI taxonomy): Eukaryota > Metazoa > Arthropoda > Insecta > Orthoptera > Acrididae > Schistocerca > Schistocerca piceifrons. Next base: position 156,131,743 of record NC_060144.1, on the reverse strand, counting down.
CACTCTGGAGGTTTTGGGGCGAATCCGCCAGGGTCCCGACACGTCTATTTTAGTTCCTTGTTAAGACGTACTGGGAACAAACCCGTCAACAGCTGTTAGTTCGCTTACATAAAGTCTTTTACAAATTTTGTCTGCCCTGAAAAGGGGCTTTTTTGTAGCTAGGACATTGCTTACTCAAAGCAGGTGCTCGAACTGGCGACCCTCTGACGCGACACAAGCTTGGTAACGTCGAACTGTATTTTGCCGAACTCTTTCAAAGTTTCCTGGCATTTCCCTGATGTGATTCGCGGCATGTCGAACGCGATCCATTAATTCTTCTTCGTTTCTAGGTGGTTCGCGTCCAGGTGAGTGAACTAGAACCTTGAAGAATCATCACAGGTATGGTGATCGCGGGGGCCATGTCCTACGAACACCTCTGCCAATTACCCGGCCATCGAAGAGTTCATTTAAATATCCGCGCACAGCACGACTGTTATGGGCGATCCCTCCATCATCACGCAACCACATGCCTAGCCGTATGTCTACGGGAGCATTTTCCAGCTGTCCAGGTAGAGTTTCTTGCAAAAAGTGAAGGTAATTTGCCCCGGTAAGTCGAGGAGGTAGGCCCAGTCATATGGTCACCCACAATGCCTGCCCAAATGTTGAGCGAAAATCGTTCTTGGTGTCCGTGGACGTACGTGACGTGAGGATTTCCCAGTAATGGACGTTTCGAGTGATGTAAAGGCCACCCGATGGAAGGTGCACTCGTCGGTAAGGAAAACAATGGTGGGGAAGTCGGGATCTCGTGCAACACGCCGCAGAAACCACCGGCAAACCGGCAAAACCCTAGACTGTGTTCATAGACCGCCACAGGACTTAAGTCTTGGACAGGGTGGAAACTACATGGATGCTGACCGTCATCAATCAAAATCTCCCAGACTAACCGATGTCGTGTCCAACCGCTCGAGTCGTAGGTGCTTCCTCGAAGCGTTCGAGAACAGTCTCTTCAAATGCAGTATCCCATCGTGTACGAAGTGTTCGAGCATCACCATGATATCCCACTAACGACCCTGTGTCGCCAAGTCGCCGGTGAGTTGCTGTAAACGTTTGCGGGTGTGGGTGGCATCTTGCTGGGTACCCTTCCTCATACAACTGTCGAGCTTCATGCGCATTGCCGTCGATTAGTCCATAAACAAAACCATATCTCTTTCTTCTTCAAACGAATATTGTGCCGCATTGCCTACTAAATCTCGGGTGACATGTGTCCTCCGAAGCGAACCTTGCCTCTGACGTCAGGTGGAAACAAAAAGCAAGTCCTATTCGACATGTATGTATATCAATAGACATCAACATGAACATCACTTCCGCCATTTTTATTGCTCATGAAAATCACACGTTACATGTTATACCACCATACAGCGAAACCTTCAGAGGTGGTGGTCCAGATCGCTGTACACACCGGTACCTCTAATACCCAGTAGCACGTCCTCTTGCATTGATACATGCCTATATTGTTCAAGGCATACTAACCACATGTTAATCAAGGCACTGGTGGTCCAGATTGTCCCACTCCTCAACGGTAATTCGGCGTAGATCCCTCAGAGTGGTTGGTGGTTCTTATTGTGTCTCACTGTTTAGAAGCACAAAAAACGTGGGTGTTTTCAGCTCGTTACTAAATGCAAATAAGTAGGAGGCCGCGTTCATAGGAGCTGAAGTCGTCCAGGTTGCAATAATATGCGGTGCGTCACACTGTTAGAGAGGATTATTATTCAAGAAACACTTTGAACATAGCTGCAAAGGTTCAGTGACCGTGTCAGAATTATATTGTAACAAATAAGCCCTCGGTCACAAATATTAAGTCAAAATTGACCTGGTTTCGACGCTACTATGAGCGTCGTCTTCTGAATTAGACTAACTGTACTAAAACATTAGGTATATAGTACATTAATAAAATTAAAGTTTGTACTGACTCGAAACGATGCAGTACTTACAAGTCACATATTAAAAAAGATCTCGGCCGGAAAGGCGACGTCATGAACACTTGTCAGATGGCGAGCCGCTAAGGGCTGCTCGTACTGTGGACAGGGGTTGCAACAAGAAACACATAGTACAATGAAATTACTTATCTTCAGTAGTTTTTAGGACTGCATCTGCGGCTATGAACTGACAATCTCGTAACATGGAATACCATGAACTAGTACAACATATTCTCAGTGACTAAGCCTGATGGACCCTCCTCAGAGAATCAATGCAAACATTACAGAACTGGCTGAGAGCCGATTATGAAAGTGCGTCTGCCTAGGTTGAAATCTAGCTAAGAAGTGAACGAGGCACACTCCAGTTCCGTCGAGCTGCACAGTCCGCTAGAGTGCGCTGTGCTCGGCAGACGACGGGCTGCCAACCTTGTGTTGGCGCGGCGTTGTAGTAGTATCTGTGGCAACGATACTACAGGTCTCGTGTCCATAAACTAGCCCTTTTCAATCCATCCCAGGCATGTTCGATAAGGTTCATGTCTGTAGAATATCCTGGCCACTCTAGTCGAGCGATGTCGTTACCTTGAAGGAAGTCATTTACAAGACGTGCACGACGGGGGCGCGAATTGTCGTCCATGAAGACGAATTCCTCGCCAATATGCTGCCGATATAGCTGCACTATCGGTAGGGGGATGGCATTCACGTATCGCACGGCCGTTTCGGCGCCTTCCATGACCACCAGCGGCGTAGGTCGGTCCCACATAACGCCACACCTTGCCGCACTAGCTGGACAGTATGTCTAAGGCGTCCAGCCTCACCGGGTTGCCTCCAAACACGTCTCTGACGATTGTCTGGTTGAAGGCGCATGTTACACTCATCGGTGAAGAGAACGTGATGCCAATCCTGATTGATCCATTCGGCATGTTGTTGGGTCCATCTGTACCGCACTGCATGGTGTCGTGGTTGCAAAGATGGACCCCGCCATGAGCGTTGGGTGAGAAGTTGCGCATCATGCAGCCTGTTGCGCACAGTTTGAGTCGCAATACGACGTCCTGTGGCTGCAGGAAAAGCATTATTCAACGTAGTGGCAATGCTGTCAGGGTTCCTCCGAGCCATAATCCGTAGGTAGCGGTCATCCACTGCAGTAGCAGCCCTAGGGCGACCTGAGCCAGGCAAGTCACCGACACTTCCCGTCTCTCTGTATCATGTACGAAAAACATCGCTTTGGTTCACTTCGAGACAGGCGTCCATGTTGAGAGCCCTTGCTGGTATATATCACCATATATATATATATATATATATATATATATATATATATATATATATATATATATATATGGTGGTCCAATGATCGTGACCGGGCAAAATATCTCACTAAATAAGCGTGAAAGAAAAAAACTACAAACAACGAACCTTTTTTAGCATGAAGGGGGAAACCAGATGGCGCTATGATTCGCGCGCTACATGGCGCTGCCATAGGTCAAACGGATATCAACTGCTTTTTTTTAAACAAGTACTCCCATTTTTGTTACATATCCGTGTAGTACGTAAAGAAATATGAATGTTTTAGTTGGACCACTTTTTTCGCTTTGTGATAGATGACGCTGTAACAGTCACAAACATATGGCTCACAATTTTAAACTAACAGTTGGTAACAGGTAGGTTTTTTAAATTACAATACAGAACGCAGGTAAGTTTGAAAATTTTATTTCGGTTGTTCCAATGTGATACATGTACCTTTGCGAAGTTATCATTTCTGAGAACACATGCTGTTACAGCGTGATTACCTGTAAATACCACATTAATGCAATAAATACTCAAAATGATGTCCGTCAACCTCAATGCATTTGGCAATACGTGCTACGACACTCCTCTCAACAGCGAGTAGTTCGCCTTCCGTAATATTGCACATGCATTGACAATGCGCTGACGCATGTTGTCAGGCGTTGTCGGTGGATCACGATAGCAAATATTCTTCAACTTTCCCCAGAGAAAGAAATCCGGGGACGTCAGATCCGGTATACGTGCAGGCCATGGTATGGTGCTTCGACGACCAATCCACCTGTCATGAAATATGCTATTCAGTAACGCTTCAATCGCACGCGGGCTATGTGCCGGACATCCATCATGTTGGAAGTACATCGCCATTCTGTCATGTAGTGAAACAACTTGCAGTAACATCGGTAGAACATTACGTAGGAAATGAGCATACATTGCACCATTTAGATTGTCATCGATAAAATGGGGGCCAATTATCCTTCTTTTCATAGTGCCGCACCAAACATTAACCCGCCAAGGTCGCTGATGTTCCACATGTCGCAGCCATCGTGGATTTTCCATTGCCCAATAGTGCATATTATGCCGGTTTATTTTACCGCTGTTGGTGAATGACGCTTCGTCGCTAAATAGAACGCGTGCAAAAAATCTGTCATCGTCCCCTAATTTCTCTTGTGCCCAGTATCAGAACTGTACACGACGTTCAAAGTCGTCCCCATGCAATAGAAATATGGTACGGGTTCAATCGATGTTGATGTAGCATTCTCAACACCGACGTT